>NC_081246.1:2625000-2730000 GCF_902713425.1 Acipenser ruthenus
TTTTTTTTTTGCAAATATACCTTATGAAATACGTTGAATGCCCCTTGATTATAAGTACGATAGTAAGTGTGTGTTTAGAAGCTTAATAAGTCAGTATTAATAACTGATTTAAATTGGTGTAAAGTGATGGAAATGGTGTCTGAAATTAGTGTAGGTACTACAGGACTGCAGAACAGGTTAACGGATTTAAAGGTTTTAAAAAACAGTGCAGCTTGATATCCTGACTGTTTTTCTAATTTGCTTAAATAGGCATAACATGTTTTAAAGTACAAGCTAGTGCTATATTAAACTTCATTTATTTGGCAGCTTATGTTGGAAAAAAAAACAATGTCAAATATATATGTAGCATCCCTGAGTGGTTTTGAGGTCTGTTTTGTGCTATAAATTATTATACAGTACAAGTTCTCAAAAAGACACAGGAGAATGAATCAGGTTTACAACTTTTATTTGTGTCTGACCAGAGCAGCATTGAAAATGTGATTGGAGATGTATTTTCACTGCTCCCATTATCATTGTTTAGTGGAACTTTTCCTTGTTAAGATGTTGTTGCTGAGGTTTAAAATGAATGTTCTTACCACTGCCATTTTCACTGCTCCCATCATCACTGAATGTTATCCTGCCCATCACATCTCGGTACCTATGATAAAAGCCTAACCAGGATGCATCTGAGTTATGGGTGGTATGGCATTTCATTACTTTTATTACATGTTAATTTAATTGTCTTTTTTTATTGTAATTAAAAAGCTTTTGTAATGAATCAATATATATATATTTTTTAAGCCTATTCTTAATGTTAGTTCATTTAATGCCTTTTCGTTAACTTTAACTTTAACATAGTGCGCTCAATAAATAAATTACCAGAAGGTTTCATCTAGAGGAAATGCCAGAACATAGTAAACACAAGCACAGCAGCACCAAATGCAAAGTCTTTAACCAATCTTCTGTAGCACACATGTAGCTGTGACAGCTTTCAGGGCCCCCTTTAATACACTAGTGTAAGGATGGAACTGTGACCATGAACTGTAATACTGATTGAAATATTCAAGACACGAACATCAAATAGAGTGGAGCAAGCAACTAGTTAACTTGGATTGTGATCTCCATAACCCACCTGCCCATTGTTGTAGCTCATGCAATTTGAGTCACTGTATCATGTCCGTTGCCTAGCACTATGATTTGGCAAGCCAAATTATCATTAAGAGATGTCTCTAAATCATCTGAGTTATCTTCAAATTACTTTATTTTCAAATATCTCTACATGATTTAAAGACATCTCTATATGAACAGGATGTTATTTACAGATATCTCTAAATGAACAGGAAGGGTTTATTTAGTTATCTGTAAATACTCTATCCTGATTGGTTAAAACCGGTCAAATGGGGGTGTTGATATTACAGCCTATCACCACGGGTCGACACTTCTTTTCAAAAAAGGGGCAAATCACTGGTAGATATCTATATGCCACGAGAAGTTTGGAGAAAAAAAAAAAAAGACAGACATATTGCAATTTATCTGACAAAATATATGTAAACTTTCAGCTTTTTATAAAGATTTGTGTTGCTCTTAATTTGGGGGTTAAATGGATGTTTTGTTGCTGTTGCCCCCTTTCTGTCCGTTCTTCTCATCTGGACGTTTTAACTTTTTTTTATTTCGTTAACCCATTCCATAAGAGTAACAGGCACTTCAGGATGTGTGATATACTCTAATGCCACCATGGCCAGGCGGTTGAACCCGGGACGTGGTGATATTTGAGTATATCACACACCTTGTCGTGCTTCATTGCTTACATATCTCATTCATTTACAGATATCTGCAAATGATTTACAGATATCTCTAAATATTTCAAGCTGTCGTAAAATGCAATTTGAGATTTCGCTAAATGATAATTTGGCTGGCCATAAATGTATGGCACACATCTGTATGCTGCAGGTATAGCATCCTGCTGATGGCTTTCTGCAAATACCAGGAACTCCCAGGACTGTCCTGATAGGCACGTCCTAACGGACTAAATCTCTGTGAACTCGACGGTGTCTCTTCAGTTTATTTGACTCTACAAATCTCTTCCCACAGTCAGTACACTCAAAAGGTTTCTCTCCTGTGTGGATTCTGTGGTGTATTCTAAGGTTGTCTCTCCGACTGAAACCCTTTCCACATACAGGACATTCATAAGGTTTCTCTCCAGTGTGAATTCGCTGGTGTTCTTTTAATTTTACTGAATCTCTGAATCTCTTCCCGCAATCAGTACAGTGAAACGGTTTCTCTCCCGTGTGAATTAGCTGGTGTGATTGAAGGCCAAATTTATGATTAAAACTCTTCCCACACTCAGTACACAGATAGGGTTTCTCTCCTGTGTGAATACGCTGGTGAGTTGTAAGCCCACCTACCCATCTGAAGCTTTTTCCACATTCAGTACAGTGATGGGGTTTCTGTTCTTTGTGAATCTGTTGGTGTGCTTTCAGGTTTCCCAGGTCACTGAAATTGGTGCCACATTCAGTACAGTGATACAAGATCTGCTCTGAAGGAATCTGCAGGGGAGTTTGTAGGGGAATGAAGTTGCCCTGGGTTGCAGAATTATTAACAACTTCGGGATGTGGAGTCACTATATAACCCAGAGTAAGTGGTCTGCTATCTTGTACAGAAAGATTTTGGACTGAGCGAGTTCCCAGTTTCTTCACATATTCATCTTGCGATGAAGACTCTCTGTGTTTCTTATGCTGCATTTTGCCATCAGAAGGGGGTGCTGGAGTGAAGTTGTGTCTTCCTCTATCTACTTTAGAAGCGGAGGAAAGAGAAACAAAGGTTACTGCACAGCATGAAATCCCATTCACATTCTTCCAAGGGTCCACCTCACAACCATCACTGTTAACAATTAGAACATTAAAAGACAAGTCTGTCAGAGTACAAACATACAGATTAGAGCTACTCAAGAATTTTAAACAATCATGTTGATTATCACATGTTATATGTGCTGTACAATCAATATTCTAATTAGAATTATTACCACTTGTCACAAAGACGGCCAGAGTGGGTGGCGTCAGACCGGAAGCAGGAAAGAATACAGAGACAGTGGTTGTGATGAGCTGAGTGCAATGGCTGCACTCAGCGTTTAATAACAAATAAAAGGGTTGTAAACAGTACAAAAACAGGACACGGCACTTGACGCCAAAATAAACAGACATACAAAACGGACTAACACTAAACAAACGGTGCACGGACAGACAAACAAACACGGTGAGAACAAACACTTATATTTATGATCTTTACTTCTTTTAACTCTCCTCTCTCTCTCACCCGTTCTCCTCTTCCGAACACCCAACCACCACTGAGTGAAAATGTGCATCTATATATACTGTTGTGCTGGGATTCAATTACTAATTAATTATTCACTTGAATCCCAGCACGTGAATTAATTACGTGAAACCCCGTGTTCACATATTATATTTTAAATGCACGTGCGTGATGTGCAATCCCGTGCCTAAATACAAATATACACTTTTTAAATACACGTGAAACACAGACCCGTTTATATCCCGTGTACCAATGACTATACACCAACATTAACATACGCACGCATATACACAACACAGAACACACAAATGCACACAGGGGCGGGGCACTTTGCCACATATACCCCCCCTTGTGCGCAGCACACATGGCCTCAACGGCCACCTCCCCCCTTAAATACCCAGCAGTCCCGGCCAAAGTCTCGGGCTGGGAAGGGAGGCTTTAGTGGGCCCATGGCTGGACATGCTGTCAGCTCCCCTGCCGGTAGTGGCACGGCTGACAGCATGCTGGTCCCGTCCTGCAGCGAAAAAGCTGCGGGGGCAGGTGGTCCCCCGACCTCCCCCTTCTTCATAGCCGGCAGCTCCCTCCTGTGGGGCTCCGGCCACAAGAACTCCTGCAGCGAAACTGCTGCTGGGGAAAGTGGTCTCCAGACCTCATCCCCCTTCTTCGTGGCCGGCAGCTCCCCTTTCTGGGGCTCCGGCCACCGTACTCCCTGCGGAGGTACGGGCAGCAGAGGCAGCTCCAGCTCCTCTGCTCCAGGCGGTGGCGGAGGCAGAGGCAGCTCCAGCTCCTCTGCTCCTGGCGGTGGTGGAGGCAGAGGCAGCTCCAGCTCCTCTGCTCCTGGCGGTGGTGGAGGCAGAGGCAGCTCCAGCTCCTCTGCTCCTGGCGGTGGTGGTGGCGGAGGCAGAGGCAGCTCCTGCTCCTCTGCTCCTTGCGGTGGTGGTGGCGGAGGCAGAGGCAGCTCCTGCTCCTCTGCTCCTTGCGGTGGTGGTGGCGGAGGCAGAGGCAGCTCCTGCTCCTCTGCTCCTTGCGGTGGTGGTGGCGGAGGCAGAGGCAGCTCCTGCTCCTCTGCTCCTGGCGGTGCTGGCTCCCTCTGCTGTGGCGGCTGGGCATGTGCGCGCCGTGCTGCCTTCAGCAGCATAGCGAGAGGCTGCTGGGGGACACCAGCATCCTGCCCTTCTCCCCCCCAAAAATTTTCAGGGGGTTGAGCCTGTAACCCCTCCCCTTCCGGCTCTTGGGGCTGAACCAGCAGGCATTTTCCCTCTGCTGGTGGCTTGGGTCCCAGGGCTGTGGAAACCCCGACTTGCCTCCCTTTGGGCTGTGGACGCACCGACTCCTCCCTTTTGGGCTGTGGACGCACCGACTCCTCCCTTTTGGGCTGTGGACGCACCGACTCCTCCCTTTTGGGCTGTGGACGCACCGACTCCCCCCTCTTGGGCTGTGGACGTTCGGGCTCCCCCCACTCAGGCGTAGGACGTTCGGGCTCCTCCCACTCAGGCGTAGGACGTTCGGGCTCCTCCCACTCAGGCGTAGGACGTTCGGGCTCCTCCCACTCAGGCGTAGGATGTTCGGGCTCCTCCCACTCAGGCGTAGGACGTTCAGGCTCCTCCCGCTTGGGCTGTGGACGCTCAGGCTCCTCCCATTTGGGCTGTGGACGCTCAGGCTCCTCCCATTTGGGCTGTGGAGGCAAAACCAGCAGGCATTCACCCTCTGCTGGTGGAGATGGGGACAGCAGGTACTCACCCTCTGCTGGTGGAGATGGGGACAGCAGGCATTCACCCTCTGCTGGTGGGCCTGCTACCTGGGCTGCTGTTCCTTTTATCGTTGCCTCCAGGTAGCTGAGGAGAAACTCCACACCTTCCTCCAAGGTGTTTCGTCCATCATCCACAGGGCCCGGACGATTATGGGCAGAGACTGGGCCTCCAGCCCAGCATTTTCTAGGAACCAGCCCCGCAGTTTGATGGCGTCTTCTGCCATTGACCTTTTTTTTTTTTTTTTTTTTTTTTTTTCCAGACCCCTCCTGGTCTGACGCTTGGAGGCGCGGCTATCCCACGATGACACCACGTGTCACAAAGACGGCCAGAGTGGGTGGCGTCAGACCGGAAGCAGAAAAGAATACAGAGACAGTGGTTGTGATGAGCTGAGTGCAATGGCTGCACTCAGCGTTTAATAACAAATAAAAGGGTTGTAAACAGTACAAAAACAGGACACGGCACTTGACGCCAAAATAAACAGACATACAAAACGGACTAACACTAAACAAACGGTGCACGGACAGACAAACAAACACGGTGAGAACAAACACTTATATTTATGATCTTTACTTCTTTTAACTCTCCTCTCTCTCTCACCCGTTCTCCTCTTCCGAACACCCAACCACCACTGAGTGAAAATGTGCATCTATATATACTGTTGTGCTGGGATTCAATTACTAATTAATTATTCACTTGAATCCCAGCACGTGAATTAATTACGTGAAACCCCGTGTTCACATATTATATTTTAAATGCACGTGCGTGATGTGCAATCCCGTGCCTAAATACAAATATACACTTTTTAAATACACGTGAAACACAGACCCGTTTATATCCCGTGTACCAATGACTATACACCAACATTAACATACGCACGCATATACACAACACAGAACACACAAATGCACACAGGGGCGGGGCACTTTGCCACACCACTATATAGTAATGCAAGTTTATGTAACTCAGGCAGACAAATTATGGTAACTGTGAATAATCATGAAGTTTCAATCCTTCACTAAACATGCAATTCTTACACAAGTGAATTTCTGACATTCTACTCACATTGTGCTGCTTGTGCATGACATTTTATTCCTTCCTCCTTTCCATCTTCAGGGGTGTGATATTCCCCCTGAACGGACCCCAGCACAGTGCCCTTTTCTCTAACAGTAGAACAAGTGTCTTGATTGTGTTTCATGCAGATCAATTCAGGAGGACAGTCATCACAATGGCTAGATCCCAGCTTAACTATATTCTCCTCCAGCATATTGACAGGTTGCAGTTCAGGGGCCTCTTCTTTAATGTGAACAAGTTCAAATTCAGGGGCCTCCTCTTTAATGTGGACAGACTCAATTCTTGGGGCTTCTTTACCTTCCAAAGACGTCTGCTGTGCAACCTGTATTAAACTTGCACACTGTTCATGACCAAAGATCCCCTCTTGTGTGTAAACAGCGTCTAGCCCCTCATCTGCTTCAGTGAAAGTCTGCCTCTCTGTATTATCTGTGGAAACAAAATGTTACAAGCTTTAAACTCTCACCACACAGATACATACAGGAGTGTAATTCTTGGCAGTTTATACTTTTATGAAATAATACATCATGGATATTCATCTCAGAGAGATCTATTCAGTTTCAAGCTTGTCCTAATAGTTACCAAGATATTGCAGATCATAATTTGGCCTGCGAGTTGAAAATGTGGGTGTGTTAGGGCGGTAGCCCTTCCAGTGTAAATAGATGTAAGTTTGGAAGGGGAGGGGTTAAATCTATCCCTGACAACAATCATAAGAACATAAGAAAGTTTACAAACGAGAGGCGACTATTCGGCCCATCTTGCTCACTTGGTTGTTAGTAGCTTATTGGATTCAATTCTTTTAGCCTGTCTGCATACGACATGCCTTTTAAACACGGGATAATTCTGGTTGTTCTTCTTTGCACTCTTTCTAGAGCAGCAATATCCTTTTTGTAACGAGGTGACCAGAACTGAACACAATATTCTAGATGAGGTCTTACTAATGCAATTTAAAGTTTTAACATGACTTCCCTTGATTTAAATTCAACACTTCTCATAATATATCTGAGCATCTTGTTGGCCTTTTTTATAGCTTCCCCACATTGTCTAGATGAAGACATTTCTGAGTCAACATAAACTCCTAGGTCTTTTTCATAGATTCCTTCTTCAATTTCAGTATCTCCCATATGATATTTAGAATGCACATTTGTATTGCCTGCGTGCCATACCTTACACTTTTCTTTATTAAACGTTGTTTGCCATGTGTCTGCCCAGTTCTGAATGCTGTCTAGATCAGTTTGAATGACCTTTGCTGCTGCAACAGTGTTTGCCACTCCTCCTATTTTTGTGTCGCCTGCAAATTTAACAAGTTTGCTTACTATACCAGAATCTAAATCATTAATGTTGATTAGGAATAGCAGAGGACCTAATACTGATCCCTGTGGTACACCACTGGTTACCTTGCTCCATTTTGAGGTTTCTCCTCTAATCAGTACTTTCTGTTTTCTCTAATCCATGTGCATGCATTTCCTTGAATCCCTACTGCATTCAGTTTGAGAATTAATCTTTTATGCAGGACTTTGCTTTCTGGAAATCTAAATAAACCATGTTGTATGCTTTGCAATTATCCATTATCGATGTTGCATCCTCAAAAAAATCAAGCAGGTTAGTTAGACACGATCTCCCTTTCCTAAAACCTTGCTGACTGTCTCCCAGGATACTGTTAACATAGAGGTAATTTTCCATTTTGGATCTTATTACAGTTTCCATATATTTACATATAATAGTAGTCAGGCTTATTGGTCTGTAGTTACCTGGTTCGGTTTTGTCTCCCTTTTAGTGGATCGGTATTACATTTGCAAATTTCCAGTCTGTCGGTACAACCCCTGTGTCAAGAGACTGTTGCATGATCTTGGTTAGCGGTTTGTAAATAATTCCTTGAGGAAAACCTGCCTCAGTCTGCAAAAGACCCAAGACTGGGACGGAGATTCACCTTTCAGCAGGACAATGACACCAAGCACACAGCCAAAGTGACACTGGAGTGGCTTAAAAACAAGAGAGTGAATGTCCTAGAGTGGCCCAGTCAAAGCCCGGACTTGAATCCAATTGAGAATCTGTGGCAAGACTTGAAGATTGCTGTCTACCAACGAATCCCATTCAACTTGACAGAGCTTGAGCAATTTTGCCAAGAAGAATGGGCGAATATTACCCCAAAAGACTCACAGCTGTAATTGCTGCCAAAGGTGGTTCTACCAAGTATTGACACAGGGGGGTGAATACTTATCTAACCAAGACATTTCAGTTTTTTTGTTTTTCATTAACTGTTGTTTCACTATAAAAATTCTCTTGCCTCTTCAAAGTGTTGAGTAGGTTGTTTAAATTTTAAATGCATCAAGATTTCAGGTTTTAACACAACAAACTGTGAAAACGTCCAAGGGGGAGAATACTTACTATAGGCACTGTACTTATAAACGGTCAGCGATGTTAAACACAATTTTGGAGTAA
The DNA here is from genome assembly GCF_902713425.1 of Acipenser ruthenus. NCBI lineage: Eukaryota > Metazoa > Chordata > Actinopteri > Acipenseriformes > Acipenseridae > Acipenser > Acipenser ruthenus. Next base: position 2,633,550 of record NC_081246.1, read on the forward strand.
CTATCAGCTTGTACAGCGGGTGTGCATGTTGTGGTAAGTAAATCAATTTATTTGTATTATTAGTAGTATTATTATTATGATTATGATGATGTTTTAGGCAGGGATTTCCACACTGTGTGTTTCACAGATAGTGAAGGTTAGGTGGTACAGTATTAACAAGATGCAATGCGTGATGCTGCAGCTGTCGCAGAATAAAAAAGACATTTTTCATACTCGTGTCTAGTTTACATAGATTACATTTCAAAGTACTGTAATCTGTTTGGAATAAATATTTTAGTAACACCCCTGCAGTATGTTAATCTTGCTATAAGCTTGTGCTAATGTGTTTTGTTTTTTTTACAGCTCACATTAAATTGTTGAGCACAAGCTTTTACTTAACTGCAACGATATTAAAATAATCATGTCATGGGGGGAGGAATGAAGCGAAAATGTATGTGGAAGACAATCGTCCATATTTACTCGAACGATTATATTTTGTTTGCCAATTAATCGATTGCTATTTTGAGGCTTAACTGTCTGTTTGTGGCAGTTTATGTGTGACATGCTATACAAATGTATTGTGGTTTGTGGCTTTTTTTCTGCTATGTACTGTACAGTACTTTGCGATACTTTTATATAAAATGCGCTATATAAATGCAATACATAAATACATAAAAATTAAAAACGATGTAGAAAACCGAACACAGCATAACACACTAGATTTGAATGGGTGTTTCCCTGCTTTCTTAGCAGATGTTTAGGCAATAGCAGTGTGGTGCGTACCACTTTTAACACGTACATGAAAATAACTTTACACAGGTCAAACTGTGCGCTTACCACAGAAATCTGCGTAGTGCTAGGGGCAATGGGAGCTTAACACATGCAACTAATAATATGAATTTAATTGCATTTTTAATAAATGACTGAAAGGTATATACGAATTGTAACATTATTAAACCTTACCTTTAACTCTGATGAATAACCCCTGGTTCTCGTTCCTCTGAAAGTCTTGCTCATTGCAGTCGGGGTTCATGTTTCTGAGAGGTTGTTTAATGTCTGCATCTGCAGCGTTCATGCATTCCCGCACTGCTTTCAACTCGCTCTCTGATATTTCCAATCTCAGCTTCAGACTTTCATTCTCTTTCTCCTTTCCAGCCATTTCCATTCGGAATTCAGTGAATTTGCCGCCGACAACTTTTGTGATTTCGCACAAGACGGTGTCTACAGCCGCTTTCACTGCGTGCTCGATGGTAGAGCCGAGCTCGTATTGAAAGAATGAAACGTACATACTGAAGTCCATCATCTCTGACTTTAGTTTGAGACTTATATCCTCTCCTTATTCCGGCTTTTATTATTAATAATATTTGGAGACTCGCTTTCTATTCAATCAGCACTTGATTAAGGTAGCAAGTAGATACTAGGTACGAACACAGCGAGTTACTGTAACAATACAATCAGTACACAGCCTTCTGGCGCCATAAACAAATAAACTCCAAAACTCGTCCTTTTCAGAAACCTACAGTTCAGACCTGAGACACTGTATCTGATTTACTTGCTCGGTAAACAAATCATACAAACAAACGCAGCTTCTCTGGTGTTGCAACTGAACAGTGCCAGACACACTGTAAAGAAACCAGCACACACTTCCGCTTCCGCTTCCTGCTCCCATGGAGACGAGCGCGTCGTCACCTCGCGCTACAGATTGGCGCCGCCTACTGAAAGCCTCCGGATTAAAGATACTGGTAATGCATCCTTGACCAGCAGCCATAGAATCGGGTACGGTACACTTAACAAACACACTCAAAAACACAGAATTCTACCACATTTATTGAATATGTTGTAGTGATCTCTGCGCTTCACACAAAATAGGAGGCACTTTTTTACACAGAGAATTATGAGGGTCTGGAACCAACTCCCCACTAATGGTGTTGAAGCTGACACCCTGGGATCCTTCAAGAAGCTGCTTGATGAGATTCTGGGATCAATAAGCTACTAACAACCAAACGAGTAAGATGGGCTGAATGGCCTCCTCTCGTTTGTAAACTTTCTTATGTTCTTATCCACACACAGGCGGAGGGCGGGCGCAAAGCCGGGTCCTCTCGCACTAAAGCATAGTGCTGATACCGCTGTAGAAAAGAGCCGGCTGCTTTGGGAAGAGTGTATATCGGGCTTATGTCTTCGTGTGTGATTACGTCACCTACCAGCCCTGCTGCTGCCTACCCCCGTGCACGCTACAATATAAATATATTCATCTTGCATTGTAACCCTGTACTGCATTGTAAAACCTGAAATTGAAGAAGGAATCTATGAAAAAGACCTAGGAGTTTCAGTTGACTCGGAAATGTCTTCATCGAGACAATGTGGGGAAGCTATAAAAAGGCCAACAAAATGCTTGGATATATTGTGAGAAGTGTTGAATTTAAATCAAGGGAAGTAATGTTAAAACTTTACAATGCATTAGTAAGACCTCACCTAGAATATTGTGTTCAGTTCTGGTCACCTTGTTATAAAAATGATATTGCTGCTCTAGAAAGAGTGCAAAGAAGAGCGACCAGAATTATCCCTGGTTTAAAAGGCATGTCGTATGCAGACAGGCTAAAAGAATTGAATCTGTTCAGTCTTAAGAACATAAGAACATAAGAAAGTTTACAAACAAGAGGAGGCCATTCAGCCCATCTTGCTCGTTTGGTTGTTAGTAGCTTATTGATCCCAGAATCTCATCAACAGCTTCTTGAAGGACCTCAGGGTGTCAGCTTCAACAACATTACTGGGGAGTTGGTTTCAAACACTCACAATTCTCTGTGTAAAAAAGTGCCTCCTATTTTCTGTTCTGAATGCCCCTTTATCTAATCTCCATTTGTGACCCCTGGTCCTTGTTTCTTTTAGGTCAAAAAAGTCCCCTGGGTCGACATTGTCTATACCTTTTAGGATTTTGAATGTTTGAATCAGATCACCGCGTAGTCTTCTTTGTTCAAGACTGAATAGATTCAATTCTTTTAGCCTGTCTGCATAAGACATGCCTTTTAAACCCGGGATAATTCTGGTCGCTCTTCTTTGCACTCTTTCTAGAGCAGCAATATCCTTTTTGTAATGAGGTGACCAGAACTGAACACAATATTCTAGGTGAGGTCTTACTAATGCATTGTAAAGTTTTAACATTACTTCCCTTGATTTAAATTCAACACTTATCACAATATATCCGAGCATCTTGTTGGTCTTTTTTTATAGCTTCCCCACATTGTCTAGATCAGTGGTTCTCAACCTGGAGTACGCGAGCATCTCCTATAGAGCTTAATTTCTCAGTACAACCATACAAAGGCAATCATGACCAGTAGTCTTGTGCAAAATTATACAATGGAGCAAAAACTTTATTTCATAGTGTATAAAAGATATTATTGAAATTATTGTAGAGGATGGCCAAAAGGATTCCACAGCAATTCTGCATCACACAATGGCATGGAATACACTTGTAAGCAGATTTGATGCTGTCGTCCCTGTGGAAGAGGCTGAAAGTAAAGACACTGGAAAGTCATACTGGAATTATTATTATTTTGAGATATATATATATATATATATATATATATATATATATATATATATATATATAGGCCTACGTTAAGCTGAATAAGTTAAATAAGGGTTTGTGATTATAAACAGTTCAGTTTCATATAAGCTGTCAATACATTTTGAGATTTTGCATATTTGTTCCAGTTTGTACAATAGAAGCCTTTCATCTACAGAAATTGCTAGAGTACTTAGTATTGTGTTTTGGTATCCTCTAGAGGGCAACAGCAGTTACTGTGGGTTTGTTGCAATTGAGACACATTAGAAAATGCAGCTGGGGACTATCTTGAGCTGCTTGGTTCGTTGCAATTGGCATTAACTTGCGTACTGGTTTAGTACCGTCCTCCGTACTAACCACGGGATCATCCCCAGTCAGGACGCTCCTTTCCGGTCATTGCCCCATCGGGAGCAGTGTAAATGTATTTTAAAACCACCCTTAATAAAACATATTAACAATGTTCAACAGCAGATGATCAGGGGAGCAGTGAAAATGTGATTGAACATGGATTTCACTGATCCAATTATCATTGTTTAGTGGAACTTTTCCTTATTAAAAGGTGTTTTTGCTAAAGTACTACAATGTACTTTCTACCACTGCCATTTTCACTGCTCCCCTTATCATGGAATGTTACCCTGCCCATCACATCCCAGGATCTATGCTCACGGCCTAACCTGGATACAGCTCAGTTATGGGTGGTTTGGCATTTCATGAATTTTGTGGCTTCAAGCTGCACCACTGAAGTATTTATTTTTGTAAGGAATGCCCTGACTTTTGAGGCTTCAAGATTAAACCATAACTTTTTTAAAAGGTTTTTGTAATGAATACATATATTCGTTTTTGTAGGTCTTAATTTTAGTTCATTTATTGTCTGTTCTTGAATACAGTGTACTCAAGAAATAAATTACTGGAAGGTTTCATCTGGAGGAAATGCCTCGTGTAACAAATGCTACTGTTTGCAGGATTCCAAACTGGTCGTATAAAATATGACAGACAAGCTTAATTTTGGCTTAGCCAGTAGAGGGTGTATTTATTTATTCCCCAACAAAAGACTTAAACAAGGAGCACTGACTCAGTTTTCCAGTCACTGACTGAACCATTGTTGATCCAAACACAAATTCTAAAGATAGTGTCCGCATATTCACAACTATTGACAGTCCAGGTGTTCTTCACTGGCTGAGTAAAACCAGCACTTGAGATTCTTCACACTGAAAACAACAGAGGTCAGTTAGATGTTCTGACCCCCCCTGGAGTGTTTAGACCTCTTTTTGTTATTTCAGTCCGTGCTCTACTTTATTTCCCTTCGTCCACAGGAACACATTGGAGAGCACACCGGTAAGTATCACTTCTCTATCCACAGAAAAGTTGAGCTATATCTGCAGGTGAGGTTCCTTTGTTGGTTCTGGAGACACATCCTGGCGGATCTTGGTATCGCATTATCCAGAACAATGAAACACCTCCTGCTGGTTAAGCAACAAAGTACTGACAAATTGTATCTCCAACACACAGCTCTCCTGCCTTGTTGAAATAACTGTAATTGCAGTTGAGACCATTTTTTTTAGTATGCATCTGGGGACTATCTTGAGCTGCTTAGTTCGTTGCAATTGGTATTAACTTGCGTACTGTTTAGTACTGTCCTCTGTACTAACCACGGGATTATCCCCAGTTAGTACGCTCCTTTCAGTTCATTGCAATTGACCCACAGTTACTTTCCTTGTTGGTGATGTTCCGTTTGTAATACAGTTAAGACTTGTTATCATAAGCACTAGCTTCATGATTTGCACAGTAAATTCAATATTAACAATCCACGCAGACTTATCCCTAAAACTGTTGTGACATCACAGTTTAAAAATTGCTGTGGACAAAATATTAGAACCTCCCACTGTTTCTTAAACCATGACCATGCGAAACCTGCCTATCTGTCACGCTTGACATGCCAAAAACACGCACAGCAGCGCCAAACGCAATTCGACTTTTACAAATCTTCTGTAGCACACATGTTGCTGTGGCAGTAATTCAGGGCCCCCTTTAATACAATAATATAAGGATATAACTGTGACCATAAACTATAATATTGATTGAAATATGTTATCAGTATAAAACAAGGAAAGTGTAGCAATTGGTTAACTTGCATTGTGATGTTATTATGATCTCAATAACTGTCCATTGTTGCAGCTCATGAAATTCGAATCACTGTATCACCTCTCTTGCTTATCACAATGCATGACACACATTTGTATGCTGCAGTTATAGCTTCCCGCTGATGGCTTTCTGCAAATATGTCACCATTCCATGAACTCCCAGCACTGTCCTGATAGGCACATTGGCCAATGCAGCTGCTGCACTGAGGAATAAGCCGGTTACACCTGCTCCTTGAGTAATCACCAACATCCTTCTGCTTTCCATGTGTTGCAGTATATTAACACCCAAATCACATTATATAGGTGTTGTAGATCACAGGGCTAAAATAATTTGCATACATTGCAGGCTATGAATTGTTCTTCATTTTACATACATTTTATTATAATTACACATATTTTAACAGTTACCTGCGATTCAAATTGAGAGAGGGAAACGTGTGTCTGTGCTGGTATTCTGGTGTGATTGAGGTGCTTTCATTCTGTAAACTGAACTTCTTTTTTTTTTGTGTGTCCTAACGGACTAAATCTCTGTGAACTCGACGGTGTCTCTTCAGTTTATTTGACTCTATAAATCTCTTCCCACACTCGGTACACTCAAAAGGTTTCTCTCCTGTGTGGATTCTGTGGTGTATTCTAAGGTGGTCTCTCCGACTGAAACCCTTTCCACATACAGGACATTCATAAGGCTTCTCTCCAGTGTGAATTCGCTGGTGTACTTTTAAGTTCACTGACCCTCTGAATCTCTTCCCGCAAACAGTGCAGTGAAACAGTTTCTCTCCCGCGTGAATTAGCTGGTGTGACTGAAGGCCGAATTTGTGTTTAAAACTCTTCCCACACTCAGTACACAGATAGGGTTTCTCTCCTGTGTGAATACGCTGGTGTATTTTAAGTCCACCTACCCATCTGAAGCTTTTTCCACACTCAGTACAGTGATGGGGTTTCTGTTCTTTGTGAATCTGTCGGTGTGCTGTCATGTTTTCAAGGTCACTGAAATTGGTGCCACATTCAGTACAGTGATACAAGATCTGCTCTGAAGGAATCTGCTGGGGAGTTTGTAGGGGAATGAAGTTGCCCTGGGTTGCAGAATTGTTAACAGCCTCGGGATGTGGAGTCACTATGTAACCCAGAGTAAGTGATCTGCTATCTTGTACAGAAAGATTTTGAACTGAGGGTGTTCTCAGTTTCTTCACATATTCATCTGGGGGTGACGACTCTCTGTGTTTCTTGTACTGCATTTTTCCCTGGGGTTCAGGAGTGGAGTTGTGTCTTCCTATATCTGCTTTAGAAGCGGAGGAAAGAGAAACAAAGGTTACTGCACAGCATTAAATCACATTCACTTTCTTGCAAGGCTTCACCTCACAACCATCACTGATAATGAGAACATTAAAAGACAAGTTTGTCAGAGTACAAACATACAGGATTAAGTCTACTCAACAACTTTAAACAAAAAGCAGCCAAATTATGGTAATTCTGAATAATGATACATTTTTAATCCTTCACAAAACAATTGCAATTCTTATATAACTGCTTTTTTGACATTCTGCTTACATGTTGTGCTGCTAGTGCATGGCATTGCTCCTTCCTCCTTTCCATCTTCAGGGGTGTGATGTTTCCCCTGAACGGACCCCAGCACAGTGCCCTCTTCTCCAACACTAGACTGATTGGGTTTCATGTGGACCAGTTCAGGAGGCCAGTCCTCACAATGGCTAGATCCCATCTTAACTATATTCTCCTCCAGCATATTGACTTTAGTTTCTTTAGAAACTTCCCCTGTAATGTGGACAGGCTCCAGTTCAGTTGCCTCCTCTTTAATGTGGACAGACTCAGGTCTTGGGGCTTCTTTACCTTGCAAGGACGTCTGCTCTATTAGCTGCATTAAACTTGCGCACTGTTCATGGTCAAAGAGTTCCTGTCGTGCATAAACAGCTTCTACCTTTGGCTCCTCATCTTCTTCAGTGAAACCCTGCCTCTCTTTATTATCTGTAGGAAACAAAATGATACACACTTTTAACTCTCACTACACAGATACATACAATCATGTAATTCTAAGAGGGACACATTTTGTGGAGTTTAGAATTTTATGAAATCATACATCATGTATCTTCATCCCATAGACAGACTTAATCAGTTCCAGATGCAAGTGTGTCCTAACAGTTACCAAGATAATGCAGATCAGAATTTGGCCTGTGAGTAATAATAATAATAAGCATGCTACCTTGAGGTTACTTAAAGAAAACGCTACACTTCAATGTAAACAAAATTGCATTGTGCATATAGGTGCATTTTTTCTTTTGCTTTATTTTAAAAAAATCCCTCTGTGGTATACTTTACCATTCGTTAACAACAGCTGTCTGTATTTAATGTAAAACTAATTAGTTACATATTTTGTAAACTTATATTTTACTCCACACCTACTTTCATATACAAAGACTTGGGTTTGGGTTTTTGATGAGCGTCCTTGGTCTGCAAGGCAAAAATAATCTGTGCATGGGGAAAATAGTCTGGGCATGGGCAGTATGTAAAACAGGAACATTAAACAGGTAGCATTAATTGACGTGATACCAGTGTGGTGTTACCCGGGCATGCACAAATGATTTTAGCTCAGAAAACAAGGAAATGCCCATTTGAAAGGAAACAACGTACTAAGTTTGGCCCTAAAGTTCTTTCTAATATCATTTTTTCACAATTGAGCAAATGTATGTTTTTTTAACTGATGAGCAACAGATTGGGTTATCTAAAATTGTAAACATATACAAGTTTGTGGGCGAGGTACAGTTTGTCTTGTTCATAGTGATTTGAGCAGTAGTCAATCACAGCACGTCCGAATCAATGTGCCCTCAATTAGAGCCTGTATGCCTGGAGATCTAATTTAAAAAGGTGTCAATATAACTTTAAATCATAATCATCATAAGAGATGTGTATTTTAATTGCAATAGAACAACTTGATGAAAATATTATTTTTGTATTCATTTTTAATTTTAAATAATGGTAATTACCTTTTATCTATTCTTGGCATTATGTTTTTATTCTGATGAGGAGGCTCCCTAGTCCCCTGGAATTGGAGTGGGGTCCACATGGTGTTTTTGTTTGTTTGATTTGATCATAGGGATGCAGTACAGTGTACTGTACAAACATTTTAATATTCTGTTACACATTTCATGCATCAATATTGGCACTATACTCTTAAACAATTACAATAATTCTCACAACTAACACTGTCTTTGGCTTTATGGTGTATATTATGAATGTGTGTAATGGAATATTGTAGAGGTGTTTTCGTGGTGTTTTAGTATTTTTGACTGCAGTGAAGTTCAACGGCTGGTCAACATGTTGATTAGGCTTCATAAAGGATCCTGTAAAGGTCAACTAGGAGGGTCATTTGTTTTGGTGTAAAATTTCATTTGCGTTTAAATCTCATGTGACGGGTCAGGAAGTATACCCACCAGACTTCCCTGATGAAAAACAAACGTCAAACTAAATGACACTCTTAAACCATTAGAGCCAGGATCAACGGTACATATTAACATTGCTGACATTTACATGGGAACATTCCTATATGGAATGAACAGGTATATTACAAACGCTATTTTATCTCCAAACTTTATTATTTAGCTATAGCCAAGATAGTATATCCAATGTTAAGAACATAAAAAAGTTTACAAACAAGAGGAGGCCATTCAGCCCATCTTGCTTGTTTGGTTGTTAGTAGCTTATTGATCCCAGAATCTCATCAAGCAGCTTCTTGAAGGATCCCAGGGTGTCAGCTTCAACAACATTACTGGGGAGCTGGTTCCAGACGCCCACGATTCTCTGTGTAAAAAAGTGCCTCCTATTTTCTGTTCTCAATGCCCCTTTATCTAATCTCCATTTGTGACCCCTGGTCTTTGTTTCTTTTTTTCAGGTTGAAAAAGTCCCCTGGGTCAACATTGTCAATACCTTTTAGAATTTTGAATGCTTGAATCAGATCGCCGCGTAGTCTTCTTTGTTCAAGACTGAATAGATTCAATTCTTTTAGCCTGTCTGCATACGACATGCCTTTTAAACCCGGGATAATTCTGGTCACTCTTTCTACAGCAGCAATATCCTTTTTGTAGTGAGGTGACCAGAACGGAACACAATATTCTAGATGAGGTCTTACTAATGCATTGTAAAGTTTTAACTGTAAACATTGTTTTACTTTCCTTGATTTAAATTCAACACTTTTCAATATCTATCCAAGCATTTTGTTGGCCTTTTTTACAGCTTCCCCACATTTTCTAGATCAGGGGTGGAGAACCCATGTTCCTGGAGGGCCGGTGTCCCGCCTGGTTATTGTTTATTTAGTTTATTTAGTTTATTTAGACCAATAATTGGTAATAATTGGTCCAATTAAATAATTTAGGGCACAGCTGGAACAAAAGCCAGGGGTGACACTGGCCCGCCAGGAACATGGGTTCCCCACCCCTGATCTGGATGAAGACATTTCTGAGTCAACATAAACTCCTAGATCTTTTTCATAGATTCCTTCTTCAATTTCAGTATTTCCCATATGATATTTACAATGCACATCTTTATATTCTGCGTGCAGTACCTAACACTTTTCTCTATTAAATGTAATTTGCCACATGTTTGCCAAGTTCTGAATACTGTCTAGATCATTTTGAATGACCTTTGCTGCTGCAACAGTGTTTGCCGCTCCTCCTATTTTTGTGTCGTCTGCAAATTTAACAAGTTGCTTACTATACCGGAATCCAAGTCATTATCTTAGGACGAGCAGAGGCACTAATATTAATCCTTGTTGAGTCCTTGGTACACAGTATACACAGGCACCATGCATACACACCTAATGTAATAAAATTAATACCTATATATTCTAATCATCTGTTTAAATGAGGGAACACCATCACAATTAAACATTTGAAAATGAAGTAGATTCAACAAGCTTAAATCTGCATATTGTTTTAATGCAATTTTAAGGTCTGTAGTAACCTATGAACATAACTAATGGCTCTGAAGTGTATATATTTAAAGCAAGTATACATCAGTAGCCTATTCAACACTTTCTTGCTGAACATTTTACTGCAGGCTATACCGCTTTCATTGTTTATATTGAAAAATGAAAAACTGGTACATAAAATGGAACATGCATTAAAAGACTTGAAATACAAATATACCACCTTTTGACAGCATTATAAACAACCATAATAAACTGGTACATGCAAGTACTTGAAATACAAATGTACCACTTTTTGACAGCGTACCATTTTCTGACCTTACATGGGTCAGGTTTTGGTATGCATATTACATCCTGACGATGTACCAATTTCTGACCCTACACCATACGTCATAAATGTGAGCTCACCACAATAAATCTGCCTAGTTGCTATTAAATTGTTGGGACATGGGAGTTTAACAAAATCCCGATTCCCATGCAAGTAACAACGTGTATTTACTGTCACTGAAAGGTATGCAAGAACCGTAACGTTATTCAAACTTACCTTTAACTCTGATGAATAATCCCTGATTCTCATTACGAAAGTATTGTTCATGACAGTCGGGGTTCATGTTTCTGAGAGGTTGTTTAATGTCTGCATCTGCAGCGTTCATGCATTCCCGCACCGCTTTCAACTCGCTCTCTGATATTTCCAATCTCAGCTTCAGATTTTCCAATCTCAGTTTCATACTTTCATTCTCTTTCTCTTTTCCAGCCATTTCCATTTGGAATTCAGTGAATTTGCCGCCGACAACTTTTGCAATTTCACACAAGACCGTGTCCACAGTCCCTTTCACTGCGTGCTCGATGGTAGAGCCGAGCTCGCCTTGAAAAAATGAAACGTACATATTTAAATCCATCTTCTCTGACTTTAGTTGGAGACTTATATCTTTTCCTTATTGCGGCTTTTATTATTAATGATACATGGAGACTCGGTTTTTATTCAATCAGCACTCGACTCCAAAACCCGCAGACTCGACCTTTCAGAACCTACACTACAGCAGAGCTGTGATATCTGATTTACTTGCTAAAGAAACAAATCATACGGAGAAATGCAACTTCTCTGTTGCTGCATCTGAACAGCCCCACACACAGACGATAACAAACCAGAACAGACTTCCTCTTCCTGCTCCACGGAGACGGCCTCCGGGTGTAAAACTCAGCACTAACGTTTATTCATATATCATTTGTTTGTGCTGGTTAGTCCTACAAAATAAATGTTAGTGCTGTTTTTCTTCAATATTTATGACGATATTTTTAGGGTGTTATTCATTTGTGCTACCTTCAATATTTATTGACACTTTGATAAGAATATGTCACTTGGTAAGCGACGCTGCTTACACAGTCAACACAAACAAAATGCATATTATTTATTTACTCTGTATAGTACAATATGATGATGCTTTGTTAAGCTTGTGAAAAGCTTGAAATGTTAGCTACGATTAGCCGTTCGGTGTGCATTCTGGGAGTTGTAGTGCAAACTGGAGAGCGTACCTAAGTGATTGAATTGTTACAGGTCCAGTCAGAACTACACAAACATGGTTACCAAATCGTACAACTGCGCACGCGTAGCATTCGTTTTTAAAATTCCTTTTTTTATATTAAAATACACATTTTTAAACCCCCCCACCCACAAAATGCACTAAAGACTACTTAGATGCAGTATCTTGCAAAATGGGAGTAGTAACTGGTCAGTAGTTTTTTACTTACAGGTGAGTAATAAAAATAAAAAAAAGCTCTCCTGGCACCAAACTTACATGAAAAAACACTCATTTTTAAAAGTGATGTAGCTCAAAAACTACTGGACAGAATAAAATTCTGCCTACCAATCAGACCTGAAATCCAAAACGGCAGGCAGATTGATTGAACTTAACCCCATTTTTGGAGCTGCACAAAATAGGGGCTTATAAAGAACACTGCAACCATAACTATGGCAGGACTCTGTGTGTGTGTGTGTGCGTGTGTGGCGAGGTGAGGGAATGTAGAGGATAAAATGTGTGTGTGTACTGGTGTGAGTTTTTGGTTGGCTTAACAAGTCCTTGCCTGGAATGTGGCTGAGGCATAATTGGGTAAATTGTTGATCAATTAAGCCTCAGCCACATGGCATAAAATGGATGATTCTGTGTGGAGAAAATTCAAGCTGTAAGTTTATCAACTGTCTTGTAAATGGGGAAGTTAGTACTACAATGGAAGCGCTAAACCTGCAAACCAGCCTTAGCAGGGACGCTTCATTATAATATATACATAGCTTAATCACACCTTAATTAGATACATTGATTTTATCTTTTTAGATTGGGAGAAGCCAATCTAAAGGCTAAATCAGTGTTGAAATAATCCACCTTAAAATAAAAAACTGACAACAGTAATTTTATCAAGCATGCAAGGACAAAATCTGACTGTACCATTCCCAGGGATGGAAATAAGACTCCCGGTGCATAGCAGTCTTCAGTATTCATCTTGGGGCGTTGGCGCTCTGTGGGAGCACAGCCAAGTGGCCAAGATGGAAAAGTGGTGTAACCTGCACAGTGTAGTGAAAACATGTTTTGGTCTCGGGTCAGCTGGCCCACAGAATCCAAAGGAGTTTCTTGTTCTAAGTAGCCAGTAACCTTTTAACTATTTAAACTGTTATGATTGCATTTTTAGCAGTTTGCAGTTCTACATAACAAATATACATGGGATTGTGAAACCTACAGAAACACACAATAATGCAGGGAACACATTTTATTATATGACAACTGCAATAGAAGCATTTAACAGATATCAGAATATTCATGTTCCAGAAATGTCAAGATCTTTTTAAACACACACCTCACAAAATAAACTCAAGAAACAAAACAGTACCTCTTGCACAACACCTTTACCAAAGGTATTTGTGGCTTTTGTTGCTGACATTTCTGCTATTCAAACTGCTATCATTACATTTTACTTGTTGGCATTTCTACATTACAAATACAAAACAAATACAAGGGTCACTAGAAAAGTTATCTACCCGAGTAAGGACTTTGAATTTTAATATAGAGTAGAAGTCCAGTCATACGAACAGCTTGGGGGACACAGAAATAGTTTGCATGAATGAACATATATTGTACTCTATAGGTTTATTAAAACATCAGCATTCTTTTCATAGCCCCAAACACTTTGTTTCCTTAGTGTTACACTGAAGCATTTTCTGACGACAGTTCTAACTGTTGTATCTACATTGTATTTTGTTCCCCACTGTTAAGCACAGCTGCCCGATGCCATGTCTTTTTTTAAATCTGTACAGCCACCCATCACTAGCTCTAAAACATGCCCTCTGGATGTAGTCAACTATGGAATAGCAATCCTTTCTCTTGGTCCTGAAATCAGAGTGCCCGTTTCCCTTTCTTGCATGAACCACATGCACAAGCTCTTTCTCTCGCATTGTCTTGACGAGTCGCACAGTTCTTTGCAGTGCTGTGACGGTGCTTGATTCCATGGCACTAGAGAATTTCTCAAGTTTTTGCTTTGCAGTTTTTGTGTCAATAATTATTGACTTTCCCACCACATCCTTTTTCGTTAGTCAACTATTTTGAATTTGTCGGTTCAAACGGGTTCGAAGTAACAGGCTTCTACTATATATATATATATATATATATATATATATATATATATATATATATATATCTGTAAATTATATATATATATATATATATATATATATATATATATATATATATATATATATATATATATATATATATATATATATACACATACATACACACACACAGGCAGTATTATAACATGCATTTTACATTAAGACAATACATATATTTATAGAAGGTAAAATACATAAACACTTTTTGAGCTGCTGCGCTAAGTTTTGCGTAAGAGGCTGCTAGATCACTATATACATAGCAATTGTAATATTGTGTATTACGGCATTACCATAAGTAGTTTTGTGTTATCCAAGGCTAGTTACAGGTGTTACAGGGCAGTACAGGGTTACAATGCACTATAGATATTAATTGAAAAAAAAATAAAAATGCTTATATTGCTGCACTATAAAAACAAAAACAATTGATGGTAGGAAGAGGCCTATTTAACCTAAAATAGATTGTTTTAATAAATACAAATACTGGTTCTAATTCTAGCAGCATCAAATAACTATAGGAGCAACAGTGATGTTTTTAAGCTAGATGATTCTAAACTAGACTAAACCAGTATCTTTTTACTACTTTTTTTTTATTTTAGACAAAAAAAGCAGAATATTCTCACCAATCTAAAACTGAAGGCTGCATGTCCTTTAGAAGACATGTAATAACAATGGATTTATAATTACAGCATGAATCCACGGATGTGTATTATTGTTGTTGCAGTTAACGTACAGTAAGTTTGTATCAACATCAAGTAGGCGTGGATTGCTCCTCCATGCAAAAGTTTAGACTCCTCCTTTGCAACCACCACTCATTGTAACACATTCTTGTATCCGTGAGAATGCTGACTACCACAGTCGATGGTAGCCCAGCAACCTGCAAGATATGCCAATATTAACAGCTGTGGCAATATTCTGTTTTGCAGAAGCTAGATGATTGGTTATAAAACATAAGAAAGTTTACAAACGAGAGGAGGCCATTTGGCCCATCTTGCTCGGTTGGTTGTTAGTAGCTTATTGATCCCAGAATCTCATCAAGAAGCTTCTTGAAGGATCCCAGGGTGTCAGCTTCAACAACATTACTAGGGAGTTGGTTCCAGACTCCCACAATTCTCTGCGTAAAAAAGTGCCTCCTATTTTCTGTTCTGAATGCTCCTTTATCTAATCTCCATTTGTGACCCCTGGTCCTTGTTTCTTTTTTCAGGTTGAAAAAGTCCCCTGGGTCGACATTGTCTATACGTTTTAGGATTTTGAAAGCTTGAATCAGATCCCCGCGTAGTCTTCTTTGTTCAAGACTGAATAGATTCAATTCTTTTAGCCTGTCTGCATACGACATGCCTTTTAAACCCGGGATAATTCTGGTTGCTCTTCTTTGCACTCTTTCTAGAGCAGCAATATCCTTTTTGTAATGAGGTGACCTTTTAGAATTGTACCTTTTTTACCTTCCCTCCTTTTCATCGTAGAAACGTTCTTGTTCATGGAAAAGCTGGTTTCTTCATCAATATTCAGTGTCTTTAAAGTGCTGCACAATTGTGTAAAGCCTTTGAACCCATGTGTGCTCCACACTTCCTTGATATGTGAAGCTTACGGAGCGTTTCTTTGTCTGCTGCAACTCGCTTGCGGAAATCAATGTGATCTGGAATAATGGTAAATGGCAAACAGTGTTCACTAACAACCGCACATGTTAACTTGTGTTAATAACTCACTCTGCTGTGCTAGAGTCCTGCATCGGGTCGGGTACCCGCGGGTGACCTGCAAAAGGTCGGGTTTGGGTCGGAATGTGAACTTTTTCGCGGTTTGTGGTTCGGGTAAAAAAAAAAAAAGTCAGTTCTGAATTTGAATCACCAAAAACGTTTTCTGTCTTTTCAGCATACTCATCTGTAACCCTTTCCCAAATAATGTATGAGAAGGTAAATGTACCGGTATGTCCTGCACTAAAGCAGGAGGCAATTAGGGAGGAGTCAGTTGACTAAGCACTGTCGTTCTCGCTTGTTTGATACGCTGCAAGATCTTTTTATCACGTCTGCTTGGTGATATTAAAAATGTTTGTGAACGAGGTGAAACAAAAGATAGCGCAGGGTTTGTATCATGTAGTGGATAATAGTTTGAGAGGTACATCACAAGTGTGGAATTCTTTTGGAATCACAGCGAATGAAAATAATGAACATGTGACTGGATTTGTTGCTTGTAAAACCTGTCATTGTTTTTGTAAACAACGGCCACAAAACTGGTTCACCATCTCTGCAAAAGCACAGGTGTAGCTCCCTTTCAACATGAAAGGAAGAGACAGGTATTTTATATTAAAGTAAGTAGCGATAGTTAATATGTTACAATGTTAAAATATATGCAGACCACTAGAGAAAGTTACCACGCTGTATAGCCTATTGTGTAAACGCAATCCATGGAGAACGGTAGAGATATCTGTGTGTGAATGTGAGAGCGTGAGAGAGTCAGGTGACGCAGGCAGTAGGTAAAGGACAAACACTTGCGGTTTTGGGTCGGGTTGCAGGTCTTATTAAAGCGGGTCGGGTAGTGGGTATATAAAGACTCTATGCTGTGCTCATCCTCCCCGTGGTTGGCGCGGCACCTGGACGGGTTTTTGATAACTTAGTCGTGCTGTGAATAATTTCAAATGTCGTTCGTCTTTATGGTGAATTTGATACTGCCCAGGAATGTCGGTTTTTCTTACCCACTGCCAATATGGCCCATTTAGCAAATCTCTTTCTTGGCACCACTGCCAACGGCATTCGTTCTTCATATCTTTATCTATTAGATGTGCATCATCTCCGCTATTCAATAATAATGGCATGTCGACACTTCACTTCAGCAAAATTACAAGTAGAGGCCCGCATAGACAGTGCTGCAGTCAACGAACATGTAGGTATTGAAGAGGGCAATCAATACGAGACTGAATAGTAATCAAAATGACATTTACCACCTAGTGGCACGTTATTATAATGGCTCGATAGCTTAGCTATAGATAAGAGCGGCTGGTAGAGCCTTGGTTAAAGTCGATTTTGAGGGTATGCTTTCTTGGCCATTTCAAATCGGATTGGGACGGAATTTCATATGCTCTGTCTACCTGTGACAGAGAATTTCTTTGTCCAAGTTTCGTGAAAATCCGTGCGGTAGTTTTTAAGTTACAGAATTATGCAAAACTTTTGACAAATTAGTCAGGTTTTTTGTGGCAGGCGGATAGTACTCATTGGCTAGGAGTGGCTTTTTTTTGGAACAGAAAGACTTGTTAAAGTATTTAGCGAGTTATTTTAATTTTTATTCGCATGCATGGTTTATTTTTGCTAACTAATAAGTTACGCATTCAAAGTCGGGCTCCATCACCAAGAGTAAATTAGTGGGCACTCGTCAGTTTAATAATTGTCTGTGGCTAATTATATTTTAATTTTGGTCACTTATGTCTTGTGGATCCTAAATTTATCCATTTAATTTTTTATGACATTTTAATTTTCATATTTTGCAGGCTATGAATTGTTTTTCATTTTACATACATTTTATTAGAATTACATGTATTTAAAGTTACCTGCAATTCACACTGAGAGACAGAAACTGGGTTGGTATTCTGGTGTGATTGAGGTGCTTTCATTCTGTAAACTGAATTTCTTTTTTTTTTTGTGTGTGTCTAAATCAGTTTTTTGTGTCCTAACTGACTAAATCTCTGTGAACTCGACGGTGTCTCTTTAGTTTATTTGCCTCGATAAATCTCTTCCCACAGTCAGTACACTCAAAAGGTTTCTCTCCTGTGTGGATTTTGTGATGCATTCTGAGGTGGTCTCTCCGACTGAAACCCTTCCCACATTGAGGACACTGATACGGTTTCTCTCCAGTGTGAATTCGCTGGTGTACCTTTAATTTTACTGAACCTCTGAATCTCTTCCCGCAATCAGTACAGTGAAACGGTTTATCTCCCGTGTGAATTAGCTGGTGTGACTGAAGGCTACATTTCTGATTAAAACTCTTCCCACACTCAGTACAAAGGTAGGGTTTCTCTCCTGTGTGAATGCGCTGGTGTATTTTAAGCCCACCTACCCATCTGAAACTTTTGCCACACTCAGTACAGAGATAGGGTTTCTCTTCTTTGTGAATCTGTTGGTGTGCTTTTAGGTTTCCCAGGTCAGTGAAATTGGTGCCACATTCAGTACAGTGATACAAGATCTGCTCTGAAGGAATCTGCTGGGGAGTTTGTAGGGGAATGAAGTTGCCCTGGGTTGCAGAATTGTTAACAACCTCGGGATGTGGAGTCACTATATAACCCAGACTAAGTGATCTGCTATCTTGTACAGAAAGATTTTGAACTGAGGGTGTTCTCAGTTTCTTCACATATTCATCTTGCGGTGTTGAATCTCTGTGATCCTTACGATGCATTTTGCCATCAGAAGAGATTTTGCACTGGAGTGCTGGAGTGGAGGAAAGAGAAACAAAGGTTACTGCACAGCATTAAATCACATTCACTTGTTAAATAATCACTGTTAACAATGAGAACATTCAAAGACAAGTTTATCAGAGTACAAACATACAGGACTGGATCTACTCAAGAACTTTAACAATCTTGTTGATTATCACATTTTCTATGTGGCTGTACAATCAACAGTTTATTCTAATTAGAATTATTACCACTATATAGTAATGTACTTATGTAACCCAGGCTGCCAAAATATGGTCATTTTGAATAATGATAAACGTTGAATCCTTCACAAAACAATTGCAATTCTTATATAACATTCTACTTACAAGTTGTGCTGCTAGTGCATGGCATTGCTCTTTCCTCCTTTCCATCTTCTGGGGTGTGACGTTCCACCTGAATGGACCCCAGCACAGTGCCCTTTTCTCCAACACTAGAACAAGTGTCTTCAGAGACAGACTGATTGGGTTTCATGTGGACCAATTCAGGTGGACAATAAACACAATGGCTAGATCCCAGCTGAACTACACTGTCCTCCAGTATATTGACTTTATTTTCTTTAGAAGCTTCCCCTGTAATGGGGACAGGTTCCAGTTCAGGTGCCTCCTCTTTAATGTGGACAAGTTCAAATTCATAGGCCTCGTCTTTAATGTGGACAGGTTCCAGTTCAGTTGCCTCCTCTTTAATGTGGACAGACTCAAGTCTTGGGGCTGCTTTACCTTCCAAAGATGTCTGCTCTGTATCCTGCATTAAACTTGCACACTGTTCATGATCAAAGATCCCCTCTTGTGTGTAAACAGCTTCTACGTTTGGCCCCTCATCTGCTTCAATGAAAGCCTGTTTCTCTTTATTATCTGTGGGAAACAAAATGTTACAAGCTTTAAACTCTCACCACACAGATAAATACAAGAGTGTAATTCTGGGGAGTTTATACTTTTATGAAATAAATCATGGATATTCATCTCATAGAGAGACTTATTCAGTTCCAGTTTCAAGTGTGTCCTGACAGTTACCAAGATATTGCAGATCAGAATTTGGCCTGTGAGTTGAAAATGTACTGATATGAATTGCTGACATCGAGAAATGATGGATGCCTAAAATTAAAGTTGAAATATACATTCTACTCCCCCTCTCCCAAAACAAACAGAAAAACTGAAACACAAGTACTTGTTTAGTGTGATTCTTTCATTCACTGAGAAAAAAAGGATATAATTTAAAAAAATGTACTGGTGTAATGTGAAAATATGCTACCGTTACCAAAATATGACATGTATAATCTGATACCTGTACCAACATTTCATCTGTAGCCATAAACGTTTTTGGTCTGTTTAAAACAATCCAACAATTCATCTTGGTGGTTATGAAAGTAGTTTAAAAAGATTCAAAACAATTATATAGCAGAACTAAAAAAAAATATATATATAATAATATCAACAAGCCAAATAGTATTGGCGCTCATACCAGGCAAATATCTATAATAATAATAATAATAATAATAATAATAATAATAATAATAATAATAATAATAATAATAATAATATCTACCAAAATCCTGTGTTTTGTGAAAATGTATTACAGTATTTTGGAAATTGTTCTAGGCTTACCAACTGAAAGATGCCTAATATATCATACTCTGATAATGTTCTTTTGAAGGTAGCAACATTTGATGGGTGCTGATCAAATATTTATACCTTGGCAGTTCTATGTATGAAGGTAGGGGTGTTAATCCTTTAGCGTTCAAATGTTAGCAAAGTGTCAAACATTTTAAATTTTGCTTAAACCATTTCAACTTTGTGAACAAGAATTGGCTTTCTATGTTGATCTACTTTTTTCTTTCAAATGGCATATATCTATAATCGTTTGTGTGATTTATTTTAATTGCAAATATATATATATATCCTGCACGCTATTACAGTTTTGTTACAGGATTCATTAGTTTATCTCTAATGTAATCACAGTTTTATATATAGACTGCTCCTGTTCTCAGGGTTCTGGGCCGGTTTTCAGATAACGGCCCAAATTCTGGGCCGATTTGGTTTTCAGATAACGTCCCAGATTCTGAGCCAATTTGTTTTAGGGATATTCTGCTTAGCTGACAACCGAGTTTCTATGTCATGCATGCTCAGTTTACCATAAAAAAGTACACCAGAACTGGATCATGAATTAATTTAAGAATAACCTTTAGTACATGAATCAAAGTTAATGTGTTTTACTCTCCCGAGAAGACATTATTTGTTATGTTAAAAAAACATATTTCTTTGTTACAAAGAAGAAACTACATTGCACCGAAATAGATACATGAAAATTAATTAAAGAAGTCATTTTCCTTTATTAAAAGCTAATATTGAAACACATTTTTGAGAAGGAACATGGTATTCCAAAAAGGACATCTCATTTGCTTATGTAATGTCCATCAATATATAGTCATGCATAAATGTTTATCAGACCTCAAAATGAATAGAATGGTTCAATATATTTTATTAACCTATCACACAAAAATACAATAAAGGCCTAGATCATCAGCTCTTTCACTTCTGGGTTTTAAGAGATCAGTGCCCTTCAACAACTTAACATAATTATTATTGTATTGTATTGGTAAAATGTAAACTGTATGCTATAGATCAGAGGTTCCCAAACTTTTGATTGCCACGTACCCCCTTCCAGACCTATCAACTGTCTGCGTACCCCTAACATTCAGATTTATATGTTCATGTTGTTTTTAATATATGCTTTCATAATACACAGATGTATACACATACACAATAATATACTTACAATATAAATGACTATAATAATATAATTACGGCTTCTGATTTTAGGGTTTAACCGATAAAACACCCCTGATACAAAAAAACAAAATCTGTGTATAATGAACACCAGAAAAACACTGGAAATATACTCAATTCACATAACTCAAAAACCTAATACATAAACAACAAAGACAAACTACCGTTCCCTAACTTGTATTGATTAGTTCTGAATACTTTCTCGACTGGAGGCTGGTTCGCGGGATTTAAAGCTATATTACAGTTAAGATACGTAGGATTTAAAACAGAATTGTGAATTGTGGTGAAATGTAAAACAAATGCCTAAACACAAAAAAACCAGAGGAATGTGTCCGTGACCACAGGGATTTCGTTGTGGAAGACAACAAAGGAAAGAAGGTACAGAGTGTGGTACTGTACAGTTACTACTTTGTGACAGAAAAAAACCAAGCATTTTGTAAAGTGCAGTAACAGAAAACAATAATTTCATACAGTACATAAAAATCGAAAGCTCTGAAAAAACGATTTACATAAAAATCGAAAATAGCTCATAATAAGCACCAAAAAAATGTAATTAATAAAAAACTAAAAACATACGTCATAAATATAATACATTTAATTCGCGTTGTGCAGTTATTGGTGGTGAGAGTTCTGTACATCACTGTCCCTGTTTATCCTTGTTCTCATTGTTACCACTTGGAGGTTTGCAATAAACGAGTACACCGCAGCGTTGATCCCAAGTGTCCCGCTGCTGCGAGATTGTCTTGCACGGCTCTCTGTTTCTTTCTCCATTTCACGGCAGAAATTAAAATGAATTTCCAATGCGTTTTAAAGTTTTGTGTGAGTATGACAAGTCTTATGAAAATGCAAAAAAAAAAAAAAAAACTGTTCGCCATTACACAATTTGTCACGCGTACCCCCTAAACACGTCTTGCGTACCCCCAGGGGTACGCGTACCACAGTTTGGGAACCTCTGCTATAGATAATGTTTAAACAGTTGGACTATGCAAATATAATGGCTAAATTCCAATTCAGGGACATATACTATCTGGTCTACCTAAATTTCCCACTGTGGTTCAATTGGCTAAGCAATTCCTCACTCCTCCCACTAACTTCTGTTGTCAGTGTGCAGGCACAGAATAGCTGCCGCGTGTAAAGAGCTTTGGTATCCTATGGGATGAAAGGTGCTATATAAATCCAAAGTACTATCTTTCATTTAAATAAAGAGCTTTTTAAAACTAGGGGTATGGTAACCTGGGGAGTTCAAAGTGTTTGAAGACCCTGAGTCAATCACCCTCAAAGGGGTGTGAAAGGGGGTCTGTCTGGTATGGTAAAGGGGGTTCTAAACCACCCAGGGTCTTGAAACGTGGTATAGTGGCAGAATAAGCAGCCCTCTAATTGCTCCTGCAGTTTCAGAACCCTCCATTTGCGTGAAAAAATTGGACATTCCATTACTTATCAGTGTCCACTTTGGGATGGTGGTAGAGGACACAGCAAGTTTCTTTCTTTTTCTTTTTTTTACTTATTTTTATTTAGAACGTTCTTATCTCAAACTCAGCTGTGGGTAAACACAAAATGCAAGACTGCCTACATGCCTTTAAAGCTGTCATTAACATTGTTAAACAATCTCAATTTCTTAATTACATCACGGATACCTGACGATGCTGAAACAAACTGAAACACGTTTCTAGCGATACATTCCTTGGACAAAACGGATCGTTTTACACTCAGCGTAAGGAGGATGCACTCACTACTACACTACACACAGCTTGT
This sequence comes from Acipenser ruthenus, assembly GCF_902713425.1. Classification (NCBI taxonomy): domain Eukaryota; kingdom Metazoa; phylum Chordata; class Actinopteri; order Acipenseriformes; family Acipenseridae; genus Acipenser; species Acipenser ruthenus. The sequence goes on from NC_081246.1 coordinate 2,656,775, forward strand.
TTCATAAAATAAATATATTCTGCATGTTGAAGCTCATAACAAATGCACAATTAGGAAGAAACAATAGAAGGGATTCATTATGTGTTTGAATTAAAAAGGGTGCAACACAAATCTGGTGATATGGAGCAATGAACCTGCTAGTAGGGTTCTCAAATCCTGGTCGTGGAGGGCTGGTGACTAGAGGTCCAATCAAACCGGCCCGACCCGGAAGTGACAGTTATTTACCCGACCCGACCCATCCCGAAGTAAAACAACTGTTATTAGACCCGGCCCCGACCCGACGCCAAAGAACGAGTGGCACACATTTCCTTTCACAGCACCGCTACAGAATTAAAACAGCAGCCCGGCCCGACCCCGAAGAACGAGTGGCACACGTTTCCTTTCACAGCACCGCTACAGAATTAAAACAGCAACCCTGCCCGACCCGACCCCGAAGAACGAGTGGCACACGTTTCCTTTCACAGCACCGCTACAGAATTAAAACAGCAACCCGGCCCGACCCCGAAGAACGAGTGGCACACGTTTCCTTTCACAGCACCGCTACAGAATTAAAACAGCAACCCCGCCCGACCCCGAAGAACGAGTGGCACACGTTTCCTTTCACAGCACCGCTACAGTATTTAAACAGCAGCCGTGTCATCTGGAAGCCTGTCACAGTGTGAACTACAGGCAGCATTTATTCCATTATGAACCTACATAGCTGACTGTAACATTAAATAAATAAAACGTTTTTGTGTAAAAGGTTTTTTTTTTTTTTTTTTTTTTTACACAATACACAATGACATGAAGTACAATCTCTCTTAAATGCGTGATTTTATTACAAACAACAAAAGTGCAAACGGAATTGAGAAGTAACATTTGGGTTTTGTAAAACACAGAAGAATAGGCTATTTAAATAAACTATTTAAGAGAACGACTATATGCAATCCACAAAGGTGCAAATGCAATTTAAGTTCAATGTAACATTTGTGTTTTGTAAAACACATAACAAGAACAGGTTACTAAAATGTACTATTTAAGAAAACAACTGTATACAATCCACAAAAGTGCAAATGTAATTCAAGAAGCTTGAGGAGCTGCCACACCCACAATTCATGGAAGTCTGCACCCCTAGCAGACTGAAAGCCACCAGGGAGATCGAAGAGAGTCGAAACACCTGCGTTCAGATAGGCAGAAGCAGGGAAAAAAAGAAACTTTGTCAAACACAACCACCAGAAATCCAGACATCCAAATCTGAGCCACTTCAAAATTTAGATGACCAAAACCAACATCAAGAGAACGAAAGGAACAACATCCAGGACCCTATAAACAGTGCTGGCCAGGCAGCAAAAAGAAGGGAGGTCATGATTGTTGGGGACTCCATATTGAGAAACACAGCAAGTTCAGTTCGCAGCTTGGACCCCCTTACTACAACAGTGTGCTGCCTTCCGAGAGCCTCTGTCACGCACATCACTGAGAACGTGGACAGGCTCCTAGAACGAACAGGTCATGACCCGGTAGTAGTCGTCCACATCGGTACAAACAACATTGGAAGAGACAGGCCAAGATCCCTGCAAAACAAATTCAGAGAGCTAGGAAGGAAATTAAAAGACAAGACCAAAACTGTGGTCTTTTCTGGGATACTGCCGGCACCTTGCAAAGGACCATATGGACAGCTGGAAATACAAAATCAAAATGCATGGCTGAAATCGTGGTGCACACACTGGAGCACATTCTACAACAAGGACTATCTATACAGGTGGGACGGACTGCACTTAAACAGAAAGGGAACCAAACTACTCAGAGAAGGGATCCTTGAGGAGGTCCAGAAGCATTTAAACTAGAAAGGAAGGGGGGGAGAAAACATCAAAACAAGGGCAACAACTCAGGTAAGACATCCATTAAATGTATTTATCTTAATGCTAGAAGACTCAGAAACAAAATGTTAGAACTTGAAGCTACTGCACTAACAAGTAACTACGATGTGATAGGTGTTACAGAAACTTGGTTGTCTGAGAGTGATGGAGACGAATATAATATTAGTGGGTACACACTATATAGGAAAGACAGGCAGGACAGAAGAGGTGGAGAGGTAGCACTATACATAAGAAATACTCTTGAAGCCCAGGTGTTAAATCTGGGTAAAGAAAACAATGCAGAATCAATATGGGTCAGAATAATGGACACAAATTCAAAGGGCATAATAACAGGAGCATGCTATAGACCGCCAAATTCAGATGTGAGCAAAATAATCTGTTATACAATGACATTCGAAATGCGTGTAGAAAAGGAGAAGCCATACTAATGGGGGATTTCAACTTCCCCTGTATAAAATGGGAGAACCCGGTGGGGAGCACGACGGACGAAATTGAAATGGTGGAAATGACAAATGACTGCTTCCTAACGCAATTTGTCAAGGCACCGACTAGAGGGGAGGCATGCCTTGATTTAGTCTTTTCAAATAACGAAGGAGGTTAAATGTCTAAGAGACACAAATGGCAAAATCATAGATGAAGAAAAAAAATAGCAAATATATTAAATGATTACTTTTCACAGGTTTTTACAAAGGAGGACACGGACAACATGCCCGACATGTCGACCTGTTCCTATCCAGTTTTAAATAACTTTAGCATAACAGAGGCAGAAGTGTTAAAGAGACTAGGAGCTCTTAAAATAAACAAATCCCCTGGGCCAGATGAGATCCTCCCAATAGTACTCAAAGAAATGAAAGAAGTTATTTACAAACCACTAACCAAGATCATGCAACAGTCTCTTGACACAGGGGTTGTGCCGACAGACTGGAAAATAGCAAACGTAATACCGATCCACAAAAAGGGAGACAAAACCGAGCCAGGTAACTGCAGACCAATAAGCCTGACTTCTATTATATGTAAACTTATGGAAACTATAAGAAGATCCAAAATGGAAAATTACCTATATGGTAACAATATCCTGGGAGACAGTCAGCATGGTTTTAGGAAAGGGAGATCGTGTCTAACTAAACTGCTTGAATTTTTTGAGGATGCAACATCGACAATGGATAATTGCAAAGCATACGACATGGTTTTTTAGATTTCCAGAAAGCTTTTGACAAAGTCCTGCATAAAAGATTAATTCTCAAACTGAAATGCATGCACATGGATTAGGGAGTGATTAACATGTAGAAAACAGAAAGTACTGATTAGAGAAGAAACCTCAAAATGGAGAGAGGTAACCATTAACAATATTAGGTCCTGTGCTATTCCTAAACTACATTAATGATTTAGATTCTGGTATAGTAAGCAAACTTGTTAAATTTGCAGACGACACAAAAATAGGAGGAGTGGCAAACACTGTTGCAGCAGCAAAGGTCACTCAAAATGATCTAGACAGCATTCAGAACTGGGCAGACACATGGCAAATTACATTTAATAGAGAAAAGTGTAAGGTACTGCACACAGGCAGTAAAAATGTGCATTATAAATATCATATGGGAAATACTGAAATTGAAGAAGGAATCTATGAAAAAGACCTGGGAGTTTATGTTGACTAAGAAATGTCTTCATCTAAACAATGTGGGGAAGCTATAAAAAAAGGCCAACAAGATGCTCGGATATATTGTGAAAAGTGTTGAATTAAAATCAAGGGAAGTAATGTTAAAACTTTACAATGCATCAGTAAGACCTCACCTAGAATATTGCTGCTCTAGAAAGAGTACAAAGAAGAGCAACCAGAATTATCCAGGGTTTAAAAGGCATGTCGTATGCAGACAGGCTAAAAGACCTGAAACTATTCAGTCTTGAACAAAGAAGACTACGTGGCGATCTGATTCAAACATTCAAAATCCTAAAAGGTATAGACAATGTCAACCCGGGGGACTTTCTTGATCTAAAAAAAGAAACAAGGATCAGGGGTCACAAATGGAGATTAGATAAAGGGGCATTCAGTACAGAAAATAAGAGGCACTTTTTTACCCAGAGAATTGTGAGGGTCTGGAACCAACTCCCCAGTAATGTTGTTGAAGCTGACACCCTGGGATCCTTCAAGAAGCTGCTTGATGAGATTCTGGGATCAATAAGCTACTAACAACCAAATGAGCAAGATGGGCTGAATGGCCTCCTCTCGTTTGTAAACTTTCTTATGTTCTTAAGTTAAATATTAAACATTAAAGTAACATTTGTAAGACAATATACACCTACTACAGTACAGCAACAATCTTTTCCCAACTTTAAAGCTGTAAAACTACACACTTGCCTTTTGCTTAATATTGCTGTTCAAAAACAATATACTGTTGAGGATGATGTTCCTAAAGATGTGCGGTGATTCTCCAGTCTACGAGCAGCAATGCTATAAGCTGACTCACAGAAACACTTGATGCTGGACACCGGCCCTCCAGGACCAGGATTGTTAGATCCCTGATCTAGACAGTCATTAGGTGGCACAGCTTGATATATTTAACCTGTGGCATTCTATCAATATCATGAATGCCTGTGGATTTTTAGAATGATCAACTCAACAGAGTATCAATATAGGCATTAAGTAGGTCACACAGATTGATACAATTAACTTGTGTCATTCTATCACTCTTGCAGTTAACCCTTTTATGGCCAGTGTGATGTCGTAGCGCTGTTATGTGCAGTCGCTGTAATGGTCTGCGCTGTAATGTCAGTGGTGCTGATGTCGTAATACGCATGCAATAGTCTAGATGCGCATTACATAAAGTAAGAGTATTTGACAAGTAGCATACATTGACGTGACACTGGTCATAAATGTGATCTTACCTTTAAAAAATATATGTTATTATTATTATTATTATTATTATTATTATTATTTATTTCTTAGCAGACACCCTTACCCAGGGCGACTTACAGTCGTAAACAAAAAATACATTTCAAGAATCACAGTACAAGTATTAATACAATTAAGAGCAAGATAAAATACAATGACTTCAGTTCTAGTAAGTACAAGTATATGACAAAATACGATGTTGCTAGTATCGAATTGTTGCGACAATGCGAGTTTCACAAATGTATTCCACGCAAGGAATAATGTGAATCTAATTGCACTTTGAAATAAATGACTGAAAGGTATACAAGAACCATAACATTATTACAACTTACCTTTAACGAATAATCCCCGGTTCTCGTTCCTCTGAAAGTCTTGTTCATTGCAGTCGGGGTTCATGTTTCTGAGAGGTTGTTTAATGTCTGCATCTGCAGCGTTCATGCATTCCCGCACTGCTTTCAACTCGCTCTCTGATATTTCCAATCTCAGCTTCAGACTTTCATTCTCTTTCTCCTTTCCAGCCATTTCAATTTGGAATTCAGTGAATTTGCCGCCGACAACTTTTGCAATTTCCCACAAGACGGTGTCCACAGTCCCTTTCACCGCATGCTCGATGGTAGAGCCGAGCTCGTATTGAAAGAATGAAACGTACATACTGAAGTCCATCTTCTCTGACTTTAGTTTCAGACTGATATTCTCTCCTTATTTGGGATTTTATTATTAATAATATAGGGAGACTCGCTTTTTATTCAATCAGCACTTGATTTAGGTAGTAAGTAGCATCGACAGAGCGAATTACTGTAACAATACAATCCGTACACAGCGTTCAGGCGCCATAAGAAAAAAATAATAAACTCCAAAACCCGCACTCTCGCCCTTTCAGTAACCTACAGAGTTGTGATGTCTGATTTACTTCATCAGTAAACAACTCACACGGACAAATTAAACTCCTCAATTGCTGTCCCACAAATTGTAAACAAACCAGCACAAACTTCCGCTTCCTGCTCCCATAGAGACTATCGCGTGGTGTCCTCACGTTAGCAGATTGACGCCCCCTGCTGAAAACCCCCAGATTAAACCTGCTGGAATCTATTCCTTGACCAGTATTACCAGACTTCCAGGGAGACTGGGATTGTACCAGGTTTCAGCCTTCATGTTTTGACCCGGTCAAAAGCAATGAAATTGTTAAATCGTCCGAGTTTTGTAATTTTGTATTCACTTTTTTTTTTTTATATAAGTACAACACTGTAACATTGTGCTCAGCAAAAGTAATGTATAAACAAATAAAATAAAGACATGCATGGATTGCTTGTTGAATAATTCACTGGGCAGGTCAGTGGGTTATTATTATTATTATTATTATTATTATTATTATTATTATTATTATTATTATTATTTAATTCATTAGCATATGCCCTTACCCAGGGCCACTTACAGTTGTATATAAAAATACTTATCAAGAATTACTGTACAATTAAGAGCAAGGGTTCCTAAGGATTGAAAAGTTCTCTGGAACAGCCCAATACAGTAGATATCTTTAGATGTTTTCAACAGTCACTGTCATTTGTGTGATTAAAACCAAAACAACTGTAGTAATGACTGCGGACTATGTGACATTTGTTTAATCACTTATTTTTTTAAGTATTCCAATGAAATTGTGTACTGTTCATTATAAACAACATTACACAACTATGTGTAATTTCCAATACAAAGATGACCATTCTGTTACAACCTACATACATGTTCAAGGTGTGTCCATTTCTGCTACTGTCTGCTGGTTTTTTCTCCAACTGAGCTCTCAGCTACTTAAATGAACACTCATTGAACTAACAATTTGGTTAATAACATTTTAAGCAATTTTTCACCCTATAAGAAGTTGGAGAGTTCAAGTTCCCTTTTAATTAGAAGACTACCACCAATGACATTACGTATGAGTTATGCCTACCCATTGGGTAAGTATTGCTGAGCTCTCTATACCAGATGCACTCGGTCCCGCCCACGCTTGCGTGGTAGGCCACTCTTTGTTATCTGTCTGTCATGTGTGAGTGACTGCCTGTGCAGTCACCCGCGAGTGGTTGTCTATTCTTTCTGAGAGTACACAGTTCCTCCATGGGGCTAGGCCTTGCAGTATCCCCGCTGTTGAGTGACTCTTCCAGCCGCGCTCTCCTCCATGGGGCTAGGCCTTGCTGCATCCCTGCTGTCGAGTAGACCCTGCCGGCTGCGTAGGCCCGCCCACCTCAGTGAGTCGGGCCTTGTAAACAAACAGTGTGCTCTCCCCTATACTATCTTTCTACTGTGTTTTTGCTGTCTGCTTCAACTCGCCCACCGTGACTTTGGCCTTGTGTCCCCCTGGTACAGGCTACATGCTGACCAGGTGTGTGTGACCACGTGGTTAGGGTAGGCACATTTGCGTAGCAGTCCCCCTGGTGCTTCGGTACCGCAGCACCCGCATAGCCCATGAAACTTAGGTATCTCAGTGCACAAGTGCTCAGTGCATACAACACGTGGTGCCCAGCTCCACTGCGTCAGTGCACAGTGCACACGGTGCTTGGTACCCACTGCTACAGCGCTAGTGCAGGAACGCACGGTGCTCGGAACGCAAGGTGCACACGGTGCTTGGCCACTGCCACAGACCTAGTGCAACAGCTCCCGGTACTCGGGGCTCAGCACGCGTGGTGCACACGGTGCTGTATGGTACCCTCTGCTACAGTGCTAGTTGGTGAGCACACGGCGTTCGCATTTAGCCAGTGCTTGAGCACAGTGCAAGCAGTGTTTAGTGCACGGCTCATGCACAACTGCAGGCCCATGTCAGGCAAGTCGGGGTTCCACCCCGACACGGCCTGCAAAGCCAATATCCTGCAAGAGGATAAACATACCCTGTGTGCGTGGTGCTTTGGAGTCCAACATGCCACCTTAGCCGTCGAGAGTGACATGGCCTGCAGCATCTGTGAGGCTTTCCAGCCCCGGGTGAAAGAAGCTTGTTTGGAGAGGCCACGAGGGCGAGCTCCGCGTCCTCTAAGGCTGGACTGTCGGTGGCTCTTGGAACCCCAGAGCCCCTCCATGACCTGTCCCAGGATCCCCTGCTAGGCATCCCCGATGATCAGGCCTCCTGCAGTCACTCCCCATCTCCGCAGGCGAGAAGGGTGAAGCGTTCCAAGCAGGCGAGGGACCTAGTGCTCTTGTCAAAACAGGCCCTGTTACAGCCCCAATTCCCATACCCCCCCTCCCCCAGGGGAGTTCAGGGTGGATCGGGAGAGGTGTCTCAGCTGGCGCAAGAGGACACGCTCTCCATAGCGGCCTCTGGCGAGGGGCCTCCTTCTCCTCTGACATGCAGGTGGGCGAGATCCCTGCTGAGGACGAACCTGGCTTCGAGGTAGACTCGGAAGCCAGTGCCCCCCGGTTGACCAGCACTTATGGGACGCGCTACAGCCGTCCTGCAGGTCCCCTGGACACCAGCAGCAGAACCATGCCGGTCCATGTTCCGGATGTAGGTGATGGCTCGTCACCATCAAAAATTCCCGGCCTCCCAGATTTCATGGAGGAGGTAAGCTCCTCCTGGGATCGTCTGGCCTCAGGTCCTAGAATTCTACAGCAGACCGCACTGCTTGCCTGGTGGGGTTCCCCCCGGTAGACTCCACCATCGCGGCCCTGGTTATGGCCCCGCCGGTGGGTGGGTTGGCTAGAGACCCGGCATGCCCGAACCCTCAATGCAAGGTGATGGAGACGCATCTCAAGCGGGTGTATGCAACACAGGTGCAGGCAACTTGCCTGTGTAACACAGTGAGTGTGCTCAAGGCTTATATAGACGGTGTACTGCGTGAGGCCCCGCTCCCTGAGCCGGTGGCCACAGAGTTACGTATCCTTGCTCTAGCTTCATAGCAGTGGCCAAGCACCGTGCGTACTGAGCAGCACCGTGTGTTTGTGCACTAGCGCTGGAGCAGTGGGCACCAAGCACCGCGTGCACTGACGCTGTAGCGCTGGGCACCGTGTGCCGTATGCAATGAGCATTTTGCGCACCGAGATACCTAAGTACCAAGGGCTATGCGTGCGCTGCGATACCGAAGCACTGGGGGGGCAGCTACGTGCCTACCCTAACTGCGCGGTCACACACACCTGGTCAGTGCGTAGCTTGTACCAGGGGGACACAAGGGCTGAAGCCGCGGTGAGCGGGTTGAAGCAGACAGCAAAAACCACGGTAGAATAAATAGTATAGGGGATAGCACACCGTTTGTTTACAAGGCCCAACTCACCGAGGTGGGCGGGCCTACGCAGCCGACGAGGTCTGCTCGACAGCGGGGATATGGCAAGGCCTAGCCCCATGGAGGAGAGCACAGCTGGAAGACCCACTCAACAGCGGGCCTAGAAAGAAATAGACAACGACTCGCTGGTGACTGCACAGGCAGTCGCTCACACACGACTGAAAGACACAAAGGCGAAAGGCTCGGTCTTTTCAAAGTCGTTGATTCTGACAGCACCAGTCAGATGCTGGATCCAGACAGAAGCGGGTGTACGACACCAGGTAGAAGAAGGGTTTGTGCCCCAAGCTTTCTCCGACGTGGTGTACCGGGTGAAGCTTCAGACCTGTAGCAGGGTGGTGGTACTCCAGATCAACCGACTACCCCCAAAATAACCCCGAGGACTAGCCGCTCCACCTGTCTCAGTGCCAGCCTCGCTACCAGCCCTGCACCACTGCCATCCATGGCACCGTTGCCAGCCTGTTTGCCTGCCAACCCGGGAGGACATCCTCTGCACCAGGACCCAGTGGCTGTGCTGAGTCCAGACTCTGGAAGACCTCTGTTGCGCTGAGGGGGATGCACCAGGGGACTCCCGGCGCGCTTTAGAGACCAATCTGTAGCCAATGGGACGTTCGGCTGTTAGTTGGGGGCAATGTAGCGTGCCTGGTGCTGTAGCCTTCAGCACTGAGACAGAGCTGCTACAGCAGTATCCCAGGATGCTTAGCGAGACTGTAAACTGTTCATGTTCCTGTTATTACTGTTTATTAGTTATTGTATGTGTTTATTTTGCCTGTCGTTGCAGTAATTGTGTTGCATTTGTTTGTCTCTCGTGCCCTGAACCCTTTCCGTGTGTTTTCCCGGTGTTGTACGTGGTCACCCTCAGCTGCTTGGTTCTGTTCAGAGATGAACTCCCCCCTTTCTCCCTGCGTGTGTCTCTGTCACTGTCTGGTTCTGTTCAGAGATGAACTCCCCCCTTTCTCCCTGCATGTGTCTCTGTCACTGTCTGGTTCTGTTCAGAGATGAACTCCCCCCTTTCTCACTGCGTGTGTCTCTGTCACTGTCTGGTTCTGTTCAGAGATGAACTCCCCCCTTTCTCCCTGCATGTGTCTCTGTAACTGTCTGGTTCTGTTCAGAGATGAACTCCCCCCTTTCTCCCTGCGTGCGTCTCTGTCACTGTCTGGTTCTGTTCAGAGATGAACTCTCCCCTTTCTCCCAACGTGTGTCTGTCACTGTCTGGTTCTGTTCAGAGATGAACTCTCCCCTTTCTCCCTGCATGTGTCTCTGTCACTGTCTGGTTCTGTTCAGAGATGAACTCCCCCCTTTCTCCCTGCATGTGTCTCTGTCACTGTCTGGTTCTGTTCAGAGATGAACTCTCCCCTTTCTCCCTGCATGTGTCTCTGTCACTGTCTGGTTCTGTTCAGAGATGAACTCCCCCCTTTCTCCCAACGTGTGTCTGTCACTGTCTGGTTCTGTTCAGAGATGAACTCTCCCCTTTCTCCCTGCATGTGTCTCTGTCACTGTCTGGTTCTGTTCAGAGATGAACTCCCCCCTTTCTCCCTGCATGTGTCTCTGTCACTGTCTGGTTCTGTTCAGAGATGAACTCCCCCCTTTCTCCCTGTGTGTGTCTCTGGCACTGTCTGGTTCTGTTCAGAGATGAACTCCCCCCTTTCTCCCTACGTGTGTCTCTGTCACTGTCTGGTTCTGTTCAAAGATGAACTCCCCCCTTTCTCCCTGTGTGTGTCTCTGTCACTGTCTGGTTCTGTTCAGAGATGAACTCCCCCCTTTCTCCCTGCGTGTGTCTCTGTCACTGTCTGGTTCTGTTCAGAGATGAACTCCCCCCTTTCTCCCTGCGTGTGTCTCTGTCACTGTCTGGTTCTGTTCAGAGATGAACTCCCCCCTTTCTCCCTGTGTGTGTCTCTGTCACTGTCTGGTTCTGTTCAGAGATGAACTCCCCCATTTCTCCCTGCATGTGTCTCTGTCACTGTCTGGTTCTGTTCAGAGATGAACTCCCCCCTTTCTCCCTGTGTGTGTCTCTGTCACTGTCTGGTTCTGTTCAGAGATGAACTCCCCCCTTTCTCCCTGTGTGTGTCTCTGTCACTGTCTGGTTCTGTTCAGAGATGAACTCCCCCCTTTCTCCCTGCGTGTGTCTCTGTCACTGTCTGGTTCTGTTCAGAGATGAACTCCCCCCTTTCTCCCTGCATGTGTCTCTGTCACTGTCTGGTTCTGTTCAGAGATGAACTCCCCCCTTTCTCCCTGTGTGTGTCTCTGTCACTGTCTGGTTCTGTTCAGAGATGAACTCCCCCCTTTCTCCCCGCGTGTGTCTCTGTCACTGTCTGGTTCTGTTCAGAGATGAACTCCCCCCTTTCTCACCGCGTGTGTCTCTGTCACTGTCTGGTTCTGTTCAGAGATGAACTCCCCCCTTTCTCCCTGCATGTGTCTCTGTCACTGTCTGGTTCTGTTCAGAGATGAACTCCCCCCTTTCTCCCTGTGTGTGTCTCTGTCACTGTCTGGTTCTGTTCAGAGATGAACTCCCCCCTTTCTCCCTGCGTGTGTCTCTGTCACTGTCTGGTTCTGTTCAGAGATGAACTCCCCCCTTTCTCCCTGCGTGTGTCTCTGTCACTGTCTGGTTCTGTTCAGAGATGAACTCCCCCCTTTCTCCCTGCATGTGTCTCTGTCACTGTCTGGTTCTGTTCAGAGATGAACTCCCCCCTTTCTCCCTGTGTGTGTCTCTGTCACTGTCTGGTTCTGTTCAGAGATGAACTCCCCCCTTTCTCCCTGCGTGTGTCTCTGTCACTGTCTGGTTCTGTTCAGAGATGAACTCCCCCTTTCTCCCTGTGTGTGTCTCTGTCACTGTCTGGTTCTGTTCAGAGATGAACTCCCCCCTTTCTCCCTGCATGTGTCTCTGTCACTGTCTGGTTCTGTTCAGAGGTGAACTCCCCCCTTTCTCCCTGTGTGTGTCTCTGTCACTGTCTGGTTCTGTTCAGAGGTGAACTCCCCCCTTTCTCCCTACGTGTGTCTCTGTCACTGTCTGGTTCTGTTCAGAGATGAACTCCCCCCTTTCTCCCTGTGTGTGTCTCTGTCACTGTCTGGTTCTGTTCAGAGATGAACTCCCCCCTTTCTCCCTGCGTGTGTCTCTGTCACTGTCTGGTTCTGTTCAGAGATGAACTCCCCCCTTTCTCCCTGCGTGTGTCTCTGTCACTGTCTGGTTCTGTTCAGAGAGGAACTCCCCCCTTTCTCCCTGCGTGTGTCTCTGTCACTGTCTGGTTCTGTTCAGAGATGAACTCCCCCCTTTCTCCCTGCATGTGTCTCTGTCACTGTCTGGTTCTGTTCAGAGATGAACTCCCCCCTTTCTCCCTGCGTGTGTCTCTGTCACTGTCTGGTTCTGTTCAGAGATGAACTCCCCCCTTTCTCCCTGCGTGTGTCTCTGTCGCTGTCTGGTTCTGTTCAGAGATGAACTCCCCCCTTTCTCCCTGCGTGTGTCTCTGTCACTGTCTGGTTCTGTTCAGAGATGAACTCCCCCCTTTCTCCCTGCATGTGTCTCTGTCACTGTCTGGTTCTGTTCAGAGATGAACTCCCCCCTTTCTCCCTGCATGTGTCTCTGTCACTGTCTGGTTCTGTTCAGAGATGAACTCCCCCCTTTCTCCCTGCATGTGTCTCTGTCACTGTCTGGTTCTGTTCAGAGATGAACTCCCCCCTTTCTCCCTGTGTGTGTCTCTGTCACTGTCTGGTTCTGTTCAGAGATGAACTCCCCCCTTTCTCCCTGCGTGTGTCTCTGTCACTGTCTGGTTCTGTTCAGAGATGAACTCCCCCCTTTCTCCCTGCGTGTGTCTCTGTCACTGTCTGGTTCTGTTCAGAGATGAACTCCCCCCTTTCTCCCTGCATGTGTCTCTGTCACTGTCTGGTTCTGTTCAGAGATGAACTCCCCCCTTTCTCCCTGTGTGTGTCTCTGTCACTGTCTGGTTCTGTTCAGAGATGAACTCCCCCCTTTCTCCCTGCATGTGTCTCTGTCACTGTCTGGTTCTGTTCAGAGATGAACTCCCCCCTTTCTCCCTGTGTGTGTCTCTGTCACTGTCTGGTTCTGTTCAGAGATGAACTCCCCCCTTTCTCCCTGCATGTGTCTCTGTCACTGTCTGGTTCTGTTCAGAGATGAACTCCCCCCTTTCTCCCTGCATGTGTCTCTGTCACTGTCTGGTTCTGTTCAGAGATGAACTCCCCCCTTTCTCCCTACGTGTGTCTCTGTCACTGTCTGGTTCTGTTCAGAGATGAACTCCCCCCTTTCTCCCTGTGTGTGTCTCTGTCACTGTCTGGTTCTGTTCAGAGATGAACTCCCCCCTTTCTCCCTGCGTGTGTCTCTGTCACTGTCTGGTTCTGTTCAGAGATGAACTCCCCCCTTTCTCCCTGTGTGTGTCTCTGTCACTGTCTGGTTCTGTTCAGAGATGAACTCCCCCCTTTCTCCCTGCGTGTGTCTCTGTCACTGTCTGGTTCTGTTCAGAGATGAATTCCCCCCTTTCTCCCTGCGTGTGTCTCTGTCACTGTCTGGTTCTGTTCAGAGATGAACTCCCCCCTTTCTCCCTGCATGTGTCTCTGTCACTGTCTGGTTCTGTTCAGAGGTGAACTCCCCCCTTTCTCCCTGTGTGTGTCTCTGTCACTGTCTGGTTCTGTTCAGAGATGAACTCCCCCCTTTCTCCCTATGTGTGTCTCTGTCACTGTCTGGTTCTGTTCAGAGATGAACTCCCCCCTTTCTCCCTGTGTGTGTCTCTGTCACTGTCTGGTTCTGTTCAGAGATGAACTCCCCCCTTTCTCCCTGCGTGTGTCTCTGTCACTGTCTGGTTCTGTTCAGAGATGAACTCCCCCCTTTCTCCCTGCGTGTGTCTCTGTCACTGTCTGGTTCTGTTCAGAGATGAACTCCCCCCTTTCTCCCTGCATGTGTCTCTGTCACTGTCTGGTTCTGTTCAGAGATGAACTCCCCCCTTTCTCCCTGTGTGTGTCTCTGTCACTGTCTGGTTCTGTTCAGAGATGAACTCCCCCCTTTCTCCCTGCGTGTGTCTCTGTCACTGTCTGGTTCTGTTCAGAGATGAACTCCCCCCTTTCTCCCTGCATGTGTCTCTGTCACTGTCTGGTTCTGTTCAGAGATGAACTCCCCCCTTTCTCCCTGTGTGTGTCTCTGTCACTGTCTGGTTCTGTTCAGAGATGAACTCCCCCCTTTCTCCCTGCGTGTGTCTCTGTCACTGTCTGGTTCTGTTCAGAGATGAACTCCCCCCTTTCTCACTGCGTGTGTCTCTGTCACTGTCTGGTTCTGTTCAGAGATGAACTCCCCCCTTTCTCCCTGCATGTGTCTCTGTCACTGTCTGGTTCTGTTCAGAGATGAACTCCCCCCTTTCTCCCTGTGTGTGTCTCTGTCACTGTCTGGTTCTGTTCAGAGATGAACTCCCCCCTTTCTCCCTGCATGTGTCTCTGTCACTGTCTGGTTCTGTTCAGAGATGAACTCCCCCCTTTCTCCCTGTGTGTGTCTCTGTCACTGTCTGGTTCTGTTCAGAGATGAACTCCCCCCTTTCTCCCTGCATGTGTCTCTGTCACTGTCTGGTTCTGTTCAGAGATGAACTCCCCCCTTTCTCCCTGTGTGTGTCTCTGTCACTGTCTGGTTCTGTTCAGAGATGAACTCCCCCCTTTCTCCCTGCGTGTGTCTCTGTCACTGTCTGGTTCTGTTCAGAGATGAACTCCCCCCTTTCTCCCTGCATGTGTCTCTGTCACTGTCTGGTTCTGTTCAGAGATGAACTCCCCCCTTTCTCCCTGTGTGTGTCTCTGTCACTGTCTGGTTCTGTTCAGAGATGAACTCCCCCCTTTCTCCCTGCGTGTGTCTCTGTCACTGTCTGGTTCTGTTCAGAGATGAACTCCCCCCTTTCTCACTGCGTGTGTCTCTGTCACTGTCTGGTTCTGTTCAGAGATGAACTCCCCCCTTTCTCCCTGCATGTGTCTCTGTCACTGTCTGGTTCTGTTCAGAGATGAACTCCCCCCTTTCTCCCTGTGTGTGTCTCTGTCACTGTCTGGTTCTGTTCAGAGATGAACTCCCCCCTTTCTCCCTGCATGTGTCTCTGTCACTGTCTGGTTCTGTTCAGAGATGAACTCCCCCCTTTCTCCCTGTGTGTGTCTCTGTCACTGTCTGGTTCTGTTCAGAGATGAACTCCCCCCTTTCTCCCTGCATGTGTCTCTGTCACTGTCTGGTTCTGTTCAGAGATGAACTCCCCCCTTTCTCCCTGCATGTGTCTCTGTCACTGTCTGGTTCTGTTCAGAGATGAACTCCCCCCTTTCTCCCTACGTGTGTCTCTGTCACTGTCTGGTTCTGTTCAGAGATGAACTCCCCCCTTTCTCCCTGTGTGTGTCTCTGTCACTGTCTGGTTCTGTTCAGAGATGAACTCCCCCCTTTCTCCCTGCGTGTGTCTCTGTCACTGTCTGGTTCTGTTCAGAGATGAACTCCCCCCTTTCTCCCTGCGTGTGTCTCTGTCACTGTCTGGTTCTGTTCAGAGATGAACTCCCCCCTTTCTCCCTGTGTGTGTCTCTGTCACTGTCTGGTTCTGTTCAGAGATGAACTCCCCCCTTTCTCCCTGTGTGTGTCTCTGTCACTGTCTGGTTCTGTTCAGAGATGAACTCCCCCCTTTCTCCCTACGTGTGTCTCTGTCACTGTCTGGTTCTGTTCAGAGATGAACTCCCCCCTTTCTCCCTGCGTGTGTCTCTGTCACTGTCTGGTTCTGTTCAGAGATGAACTCCCCCCTTTCTCCCTGCATGTGTCTCTGTCACTGTCTGGTTCTGTTCAGAGATGAACTCCCCCCTTTCTCCCTGTGTGTGTCTCTGTCACTGTCTGGTTCTGTTCAGAGATGAACTCCCCCCTTTCTCCCTGCGTGTGTCTCTGTCACTGTCTGGTTCTGTTCAGAGATGAATTCCCCCCTTTCTCCCTGCATGTGTCTCTGTCACTGTCTGGTTCTGTTCAGAGATGAACTCCCCCCTTTCTCCCTGCGTGTGTCTCTGTCACTGTCTGGTTCTGTTCAGAGATGAACTCCCCCCTTTCTCCCTGCGTGTGTCTCTGTCACTGTCTGGTTCTGTTCAGAGATGACCATTCTCATCCCTGATCGCTGTACTTTATAATTGACACAATTGATTGCTCTTAGTTTTGTTGTTTCTTGCTGCAACATGAGGTTGGGGTCAGTTGTAACACGTGTTACAATTGTTCCCACACACCATTAGCTGAACTACATTTAGGCACATGCATCTTGCACTGAAGGAAACAAAATGTTCATATACCACAGTTGTGACTCAGAATGACACATTCTTGCTTGATAAGGCCTATAATTTTAGGGATGTTAAAGTTTTAAAAGTAGGACAAAAACAAATGCCTTATGTGAATGTTTTTATTTTTCAATAAAGATATTCACTTTTTGAGTTAAATAAAAACAAACATATTTGCTTCATGTGAAAAATAATCTTATTCAATAAAACATTCAATTCTTGAGTTAAATATTTTGTTATTTATTTAATTATTCTTCACAGAATGTTATAACTGGCCCTGGCCATGGGGTCGATTGTAACATCAGACACCTTACATCAACGCTCTTGCCGTATGCACAGCGCCTATAGTAAATATTCACCACCCTTGGATGTTTTCACAGTTTGTTGTGTTACAACCTCAAACCTTGATGCATTTAAATGGGATTTTTTTTCCTTTGCTTTACGCAACCTACTCAACACTTTAAAGAGGCAACAGAATATTTATTGTGAAACAACAGTTAATGAAAAAAAAAAAAAATGAAATGTCTTGGTTAGATAAGTATTCACCCCCCTGAGTCAATACTTGGTAGAACCACCTTTGGCAGCAATTACAGCTGTGAGTCTTTTGGGGTAAGTCTCTACCAGGTTTGCACATCTGGATCGTGCAATATTCACCCATTCTTCTTGGCAAATTGTTCAAGCTCTGTCAAGTTGGATGGGGATCGTTGGTGGACAGCAATCTTCAAGTCTTGCCACAGATTCTCAACCGGATTCAAGTCCAGGCTTTGACTGGGCCACTCTAGGACATTCACTCTCTTGTTTTTAAGCCACTCCAGTGTCTCTTTGGCTGTGTGCTTGGGGTCATTGTCCTGCTGAAAGGTGAATTTCCGTCCCAGTCTTGGGTCTTTTGCAGACTGAAGCAGGTTTTCCTCAAGGATTTGCCTGTATTTAGCTCCATCCATTTTGCCCTCTACCCTGACAAGCTTCCCAGTCCCTGCCGATGAAAAGCATCCCCATAGCATGTTGCTGCCACCACTATGCTTCATAGTACATAAGAAGAACATAAGAAAGTTTACAAACGAGAGGAGGCCATTCAGCCCATCTTGCTTGTTTGGTTGTTAGTAGCTTATTGATCCCAGAATCTCATCAAGCAGCTTCTTGAAGGATCCCAGGGTGTCAGCTTCAACAACATTACTGGGGAGTTAGTTCCAGACCCTCACAATTCTCTGTGTAAAAAAGTGCCTCCTATTTTTTGTTTTGAATGCCCTTTTATCTAATCTCCATTTGTGACCCCTGGTCCTTGTTTGTTTTTTCAGGTCGAAAAAGTCCCCTGGGTCGACATTGTCTATACCTATTAGGATTTTGGATGCTTGAATCAGATCACCAGAGAATTTTAATTTTCTTTCGTCTACAGAAATTGCTAGACTAACTTAGCATCCTCTAGAGGGCAACAACATTTACTTTGAGTTTGTTGCAAATGAGACACATTTTAATAAGCAGCTGGGTACTATCTTAAGCTTCTTTGTTCATTGCAATTGGCATTAACTTGCGTACTAGTTTAGTACCGTCCTCCGTACTAACCACGGGATCATCCCCAGTTAGTACGCTCCTTTCAGTTCATTGCAATCGAGCCAGTGGGTCCCCAGCTCCGGGGCTGGGAAACACTGCCTAAAGGATTAAGGGTTACTTCACATCATCTATTTGTTCTTCATAATGGTTAATTTCTTACTTGTTTGATAATCTCGTATAGAGATGTTGCCTTTGCTAACTCAAGGGGGCAGAAATGACAGTTCCACACCCGTTGTGGCCATTTCTATAGCCACCTCACTTCAGAACTTCAGAACTGGTAGTTTTTTCAAGTCTTTTCACGACTGGTAAATAATGATCTGAGCAGAAACTGAATACTAAATTGCACCTGTTAAGCAAAATTCTATAATAATAATAATAATTTTGGAATAAACAGTTGAATTATGTGTTCATATAATAACTATATTGTAAAATACTTAATGGCTGCTTTAAACACACTTCCTTTACTTAACATTATAGCAGAACATTTCCAACAGAAAAGTTCCAGTAAATAGACAAGAGGAGCAGTGGAAATATCTTTGAAATCTTTAGCAACACACTCAATTGCTCAACTAAGCAATACTGACAAGGAGCCCCTGATTTCTAAGTAGATCACCATGACCCACATGCAGAGCATGTAGAATATATCATAATAAATACTTCTGTACAGTTTAATCAAACCGGGGCAAGGGGTTCATGAAATACAGAGTTTAGTAGCTCAGCCAATCATGGCAGTGATGTGGAAAAGTATGTCAGCATGAGCTACACTCACACAGCTCTTTATTGGAATAACTTCTTGTACCAAGTGTCCATGCAGATATTAGAAATGGCTCTGTGGCCTTCATTATCCCAGCTAATAAGAGGCCAACACCAATGGGAAAGCAGGTGACAATGACAAGTATTTGGGTACTCTCAAGCACTTGTGCTAATGAATGCCCATACCAAGCTTCATCACAACTGAATGAGCGAGTCTCAAATATACTGCAGTTAATACAAACATACAGTCACCTCCCCTGTATCTTTGTTGCCAGGGAGAAGTGTAAATGGAAATGTTATTGAACCTAATTTATTTATTTTAAAACCACCCTTAACATTAGAAGCAGATGATCAGAGCAGCAGTGAAAATGTGATTGAAGATGTTTTTTTTCTCTGCTCCCATTATCATTGTTTAGTGGAACTTTTCCTTGTTAAGATGTTGTTGCTGAGGTTTAAAATGAATGTTCTTACCACTGCCATTTTCACTGCTCCCCTTATTATTAAATGTTACCCTGCCCATCACATCTCGGTATCTATGATAAAAGCCTAACCAGGATGAGTTATGGGTGGTATGGCATTTCATGATTGGTGTGGCTTCAAGCTGCACCACTGAAGTTAATGTAATTGTCATTTGTGTTTGTAAGGAATTTTCTGACTTTTGTGGTTTCAAGCTTAAGCCATACCTATTTTAAAATGTTTTTTTTGTAATTGTTAAATATCTTATTATTATTATTATTATTATTATACAGGCAGAGCATGCCAGTGTGAAAAGGGCTTCTGTAACCATGTACTGGCAAGAAAATAAAATGTTATCAGTGTAAAACAAGGAAAGTGTAGCTATTTGTTAACTAGGATTGTGATCTCCATAAACGGTCCATTGGTGCAGCTCATGCAATTTGAATCACTTCTCTTGCTTATCACAATGCATGACACAGGTCTGTATGCTGCAGTTATAGCTTCCTGCTGATGTCTTTCTGCAAATCTGGCCATTCCATGAACTCCCAGCACTGTGCTGATAGGCACGTCGGTCAATGCAGCCGCTGCACTGAGGAATAAGCCGGTTACAGGGACACCTGCTCCTTGAATAGTAACCGTCATCCTGCTTCTTTTCCATGATTGCTGCAGTATAGTCACACACTGCTCTTACATAATATAGGTGCTGCAGGATAGGAATCTTTTTTTTCATTTTACATACATTTTATTATAATTACATTTACTTTAACAGTTACTTGCAATTTGCAATTAAAACTGACAGAGAGAAATGTGGCTCTGTTTTGGTATTCTGGTGTGACTGAGGTCATTGCATTCTGTAAACTATTTTTTTTAAGTGTCCTAACTGACTAAATTTCTGTGAACTCGACGGTGTCTCTTTAGCATATTTGACTCTACAAATCTCTTCCCACAGTCAGTACACTCAAAAGGTTTCTCTCCTGTGTGGATTCTGTGGTGTATTCTAAGGTTGTCTCTCCGACTGAAACCCTTTCCACATACAGGACATTCATAAGGCTTCTCTCCAGTGTGAATTCGCTGGTGTACTTTTAATTTGACTGAATCTCTGAATCTCTTCCCACACTCAGTACAGAGGTAGGGTTTCTCTCCTGTGTGAATACGCTGGTGGGTTATAAGCCCACCTACCCATCTGAAGCTTTTTCCACACTCAGTACAGTGATGGGGTTTCTCTTCTTTGTGAATCTGTTGGTGTGCTTTCAGGTTTCCCAGGTCAGTGAAATTGGTGCCACATTCAGTACAGTGATACAAGATCTGCTCTGAAGGAATCTGCAGGGGAGTTTGTAGGGGAATGAAGTTGCCCTGGGTTGCAGAATTATTAACAACCTCGGGATGTGGAGTCACTATATAACCCAGAGTAAGTGGTCTGCAATCTTGTACAGAAAGATTTTGAACTGAGCGAGTTCCCAGTTTCTTCACATATTCATCTTGCGGTGTTGAATCTCTGTGATCCTTACGATGCATTTTGCCATCAGAAGAGATTTTGCACTGGGTTGCTGGAGTGGTGTTGTATCTTCTTATATCTAGTTAATAAGTGGAGGAAAGAGAAACAAAGGTTACTGCACAGCATTAAATCATTCAATTTCTTGTAAGGCTTCACCTCACAACCATCACTGTTAACAATTATAACATTAAAAGGCAAGTATGTCAGAATACAAACATATAGGATTAAATCTACTCAAGATTTTAAGTAATCTTGTTGATTATCAACTATTTATTCTAATTAGAATATTGGTAATTTTGAACAATGATAAACTTTGAATCATTCACAAAACAATTGTATATAACTGTATTTTTGACATTCTGCTTACATGTTGTGCTGCTAGTGCATGGCATTGCTCTGTCCTCCTTTCCATCTTCTGGGGTGTGATGTTCCCCCTGAATGGACCCCAGCACAGTGCCCTCTTCTCCAACACTAGAACAAGCGTCTTCAGACACAGACTGATTGGGTTTCATGTGGACCAATTCAGGAGGACAATCATCAAAATGGCTAGATCCCAGCATAGCTATATTCTCCTCCAGTATATTGACTTTATTTTCTTTAGAAACTTTCCCTGTAATGTGGACAAGTTCCAGTTCAGTTGCCTCCTCTTTAATGTGGACAATCTCAAGTCTTGGGGCTTCTTTACCTTCCAAAGAAGTCTGCTCTGTATCCTGTATTAAACTTGCACACTGTTCATGATCAAAGATCCCCTCTTGTGTGTAAACAGCGTCTAGCCCCTCATCTGCTTCAATGAAAGCCTGCCTCTCTTTATTATCTGTGGGAAACAAAATGATACAAGCTTTATACTCTCACTACACAGATAAATACAGAGTGTAATTCAAAGAGGGTCAAATTCTGTGGAGTTTAGAATTGTATGAAATAATGTTTCATGTCATTTAGCAGATGCTTTTATCCAAAGTGACTTTTCAGGCCACTGCACACTGGATCTGTTCTGTCACTTAGCAGCCGTCATCCGAAAAAGTCGTGCGTCTATCCATTGCACACTAGATGCGTTAATATCGTACTTCAGAGCGCTGATGTGCAGTGGAGGCTTTGTCATGGATATTCATCTCAGAGAGACTTATTCAGTTCCAGTTGCAAGTGTGTCCTAACAGTTACCAAGATA
This sequence comes from Acipenser ruthenus, assembly GCF_902713425.1. Taxonomy (NCBI): domain Eukaryota; kingdom Metazoa; phylum Chordata; class Actinopteri; order Acipenseriformes; family Acipenseridae; genus Acipenser; species Acipenser ruthenus. The sequence continues at coordinate 2,678,451 of NC_081246.1, forward strand.
TTGCAGATCAGAATTTGACCTGTGAGTTGAAAATGTGGGGATAAAAATTTGTAGATTTCGAGAAATGATTTATATGCCTATAAATATATTAAATATGGTCTATCCTTAGATATATATTCTACTCTCCACCACCCCCCCCCCCCCCCCAAAAAAAAAAAAAACATCTTGAAACAATTACTTGTTTGGTGTGAGTCTTTCATTCATCCAGAAAAAAGGGTATCATTTATAAAGTAGTACCTGGGTAATGTCAATGTCTGCTACCTCGTCTAAATTTGACCGGTAGCAAAATAGGCCTGCACAAGCATCGCATCTGTCAAAATCTGATACCTATACCAAAGTGTCATCTGCAGCTATAAATGTTATTTTTTGGTGTAGTTAATAAAAATCATCTTGGTGGTTATATGGAGAGTTGTTTAAAAAGATTTAAAAACAATTATATAGCAGAATTAAAATAATACACTATAATTAAAATGACTTATTTTCAAACTAATATCAACAACATGACAAACAGTATCGGAACTCCAGACACAGCTGTATTATTATTATTATTATTATTATTATTATTATTATTATTATTATAAATTCATATAGCTCCCATATATACCCAGCCTGTGTGTTGTGAACATGTAATGCAGTATTATGTTATTGTTTTACATCTACCAATTGAATATATCATACTTTGATAATTATCTTTTGAAGGTAGCAACATTTGACGTCAAATTTGCATACCTAGACAGTTATATGTATGAAGGTTACAAAATTCGATGTGCGTGTGTGGATAGTCAACATGTCATACCTTGGCAATTGTCTTTGAATGGAGCTACATTTTTCCATATTACAATACATACACATTGTAAAACACACATAACATACAGTAGCAACACTACATACAAGCTTAATAAAATGTACCTAGCTCTATAGTACACTTTAAAGCTAGTTAACACCACCTGTCTGAATTTAATATAAAACTAATTATTACATGTGGAGTAAAATGTAACTTTAATCAACATGTACTTTCTCATTAAAAACACAGGCTGCAGTTTTTGATGAGCGTCCTCAGTCTTAAGGAAAAACAAAATCTTGGCATGCACAGTGCAGAGTGAAAAGGGCGAGTACGTGGTAAAACAGACATGGAGTAACACAAAAGACCTTAATCTTTACCAAAGCCAAGAACCTTTTTATATTAAAATATTTAATCTTTTTGTACATTTTCCCCCACTGGTTTTTTAATGGTAGCTTCATTAAAGAAAAAAAAACTGAATGAACATGTGACAGTGCAAATTACCTGATGGGGTTCTCAAGAAAGTGCTACAAAAATGAAAAATGAAATATGTGAATGTATTTACTGAAAAATCAGGCAACACAATTCTATGCATAATGCCATGTCCCATACGACACTTTTACACCTAAATGTCAAGATTAATTTACAGAGGATTCAATTTAAATGAAAAGGAATACACCCTGGATGGCAGCACCAAACAGCCATGTTTCTACATGCGACTCGACATCAGCTCCTTCAAGAGAAGACACCTAAATGTAAGCATTTCCTCTAAATTTTGTGAATGACCATATTTTGCTGCTTTATCACAACATAAAATATGTAACTAAAAGTATGTAGGGGCTGTGGAAACAACTGCAAACAACTCAACTCAATGCAATTGAATGAAGCAATGATTAGTGACTCCGGCCACTAGGGTGCAGTGTAGTTCTAAAGAGGTGGGGATAATGAGGGGGTAGTGCTTGCCTGGGAGTGATGCTCTACTGCAATAGGCCCAAATAACAACTGGATTGAGTGGCTGACAGACAGAGACACTGCTCTAGTGTGTTTCAGTTAAAAGACTTATTCAAAAAGGTGTCTTGTTCGTTCAACAGTAATGAGCAAAAAAGATGATCCTCCTGTTGTGCAATCCTCTGCAGATTTTGCTTGTGTAGCTCAGAAACTGTTACACAAGACCACTGTGTTTCATATTTCTGAAGAGGAAATCCACTCCTGCATACAGTGTATGAACTCCTGGGTAGATGTACAGCCTGTCTCAGGAATACAAAAGATGCATGGAGTTTGCTATGATTCTGAAACTGGAAAGGCACGGTTGTGGCATAATGCCTTGGAAGCTACTCCAGCCATTATCATTGATCCCATGATCATGCCCACACTGCCAACACTGACACGGCTACTGGGACAGCCAGTACTGAGGGGTTCATGGCACCTCCACTTGACAACACAGCAGTTACAGACCATTCTCCGGACACAAATACTAGCAATAGTTCAGGAAGCACCAGTGGCTTCTCTGTTGGGGAGTGGTGTGTTGTGAGGATGTTGAGTACCCAGGAGAAATAACATGCATCACAAGTGATGAGACTGAAGTATCTGTGATGCACAAATCTGGAAAATACTTCAAATGGCCACACAGTGCGGACAAGATTTTCCATCTGGCTGGTGATATAATTAAAAAAAAAACCCTATTGTTGTTGGTTCCAGGGGTCAATTCTGTTTTGAGGACATATCCCTTGTCCATCAAAAGAGATGAGCTAATACTGGATTCAAAACACTGAGAATTGAATTGAGACTTTTACACGGATATCCATAAATATGTTCATGCACCATAAAAAAGTACTAGTGTGTGTTAACTGTTCATTTCAGAGGTATTACTGCAATTCTTTACGCAAGCTACTGAAAATATGGATGACGTTTCAAATGTAACATTAGTGCTTTTGTGTGGTACTGTACTATTACAGCCTTGATTTATTATTGTAAAATATATAATTTTTTTTAAACAGTTTTATGTGAATTATGGAGGAAAAAATATATGTCTGTTTAAACTAACTACTTCAAGATGTGGATAGTTTATGCTTATTTTTATTACACATTTTGCAGTAATTATTTAATTTTTATTTCTCAGGTTTAATGTGAAATCTGCTCAAGATGTGCCCATCTACCATGCTTGCCTGAAAATGAGAAGCAGACAGACTTTGGGGATGAAAATGTCTATTAGGAATGTAACACATGTGTGGATTAAGGTGCTACAGTATTGTGGGATTGGTTGTGGATTAAGGTGCTACAGTATTGTGGGATTGGTTGTGGATTAAGGTGCTACAGTATTGTGGGATTGGTTGTGGATTAAGGTGCTACAGTATTGTGGGATTGGTTGTGGATTAAGGTGCTACAGTATTGTGGGATTGGTTGTGGATTAAGGTGCTACAGTATTGTGGGATTGGTTGTGGATTAAGGTGCTACAGTATTGTGGGATTGGTTGTGGATTAAGATGCTACAGTATTGTGGGATTGGTTGTGGATTAAGGTGCTACAGTATTGTGGGATTGGTTGTGGATTAAGATGCTACAGTATTGTGGGATTGGTTGTGGATTAAGGTGCTACAGTATTGTGGGATTGGTTGTGGATTAAGGTGCTACAGTATTGTGGGATTGGTTGTGTATTAAGATGCTACAGTATTGTGGGATTGGTTGTGGATTAAGATGCTACAGTATTGTGGGATTGGTTGTGGATTAAGGTGCTACAGTATTGTGGGATTGGTTGTGGATTAAGGTGCTACAGTATTGTGGGATTGGTTGTGATTAAGATGCTACAGTATTGTGGGATTGGTTGTGGATTAAGATGCTACAGTATTGTGGGATTGGTTGTGGATTAAGGTGCTACAGTATTGTGGGATTGGTTGTGGATTAAGATGCTACAGTATTGTGGGATTGGTTGTGGATTAAGGTGCTACAGTATTGTGGGATTGGTTGTGGATTAAGATGCTACAGTATTGTGGGATTGGTTGTGGATTAGGGTGCTACAGTATTGTGGGATTGGTTGTGGATTAAGGTGCTACAGTATTGTGGGATTGGTTGTGGATTAAGGTGCTACAGTATTGTGGGATTGGTTGTGGATTAAGGTGCTACAGTATTGTGGGATTGGTTGTGATTAAGGTGCTACAGTATTGTGGGATTGGTTGTGGATTAAGGTGCTACAGTATTGTGGGATTGGTTGTGGATTAAGATGCTACAGTATTGTGGGATTGGTTGTGGTTTAGGGTGCTACAGTATTGTGGGATTGGTTGTGGATTAAGGTGCTACAGTATTGTGGGATTGGTTGTGGATTAAGGTGCTACAGTATTGTGGGATTGGTTGTGGATTAAGGTGCTACAGTATTGTGGGATTGGTTGTGATTAAGATGCTACAGTATTGTGGGATTGGTTGTGGATTAAGATGCTACAGTATTGTGGGATTGGTTGTGGATTAAGGTGCTACAGTATTGTGGGATTGGTTGTGGATTAAGATGCTACAGTATTGTGGGATTGGTTGTGGATTAAGGTGCTACAGTATTGTGGGATTGGTTGTGGATTAAGATGCTACAGTATTGTGGGATTGGTTGTGGATTAGGGTGCTACAGTATTGTGGGATTGGTTGTGGATTAAGGTGCTACAGTATTGTGGGATTGGTTGTGGATTAAGGTGCTACAGTATTGTGGGATTGGTTGTGGATTAAGGTGCTACAGTATTGTGGGATTGGTTGTGATTAAGGTGCTACAGTATTGTGGGATTGGTTGTGGATTAAGGTGCTACAGTATTGTGGGATTGGTTGTGGATTAAGATGCTACAGTATTGTGGGATTGGTTGTGGTTTAGGGTGCTACAGTATTGTGGGATTGGTTGTGGATTAAGGTGCTACAGTATTGTGGGATTGGTTGTGGATTAAGGTGCTACAGTATTGTGGGATTGGTTGTGGATTAAGGTGCTACAGTATTGTGTGATTGGTTGTGTATTAAGGTGCTACAGTATTGTGGGATTGGTTGTGGATTAAGGTGCTACAGTATTGTGGGATTGGTTGTGGATTAAGATGCTACAGTATTGTGGGATTGGTTGTGGATTAAGATGCTACAGTATTGTGGGATTGGTTGTGGATTAAGGTGCTACAGTATTGTGGGATTGGTTGTGGATTAAGGTGCTACAGTATTGTGGGATTGGTTGTGGATTAAGATGCTGCAGTATTGTGGGATTGGTTGTGGATTAAGATGCTACAGTATTGTGGGATTGGTTGTGGATTAAGATGCTACAGTATTGTGGGATTGGTTGTGGATTAAGGTGCTACAGTATTGTGGGATTGGTTGTGGATTAAGATGCTACAGTATTGTGGGATTGGTTGTGGATTAAGGTGCTACAGTATTGTGGGATTGGTTGTGGATTAAGATGCTACAGTATTGTGGGATTGGTTGTGGATTAAGATGCTACAGTATTGTGGGATTGGTTGTGGATTAAGATGCTACAGTATTGTGGGATTGGTTGTGGATTAAGATGCTACAGTATTGTGGGATTGGTTGTGGATTAAGGTGCTACAGTATTGTGGGATTGGTTGTGGATTAAGATGCTACAGTATTGTGGGATTGGTTGTGGATTAAGGTGCTACAGTATTGTGGGATTGGTTGTAGATTAAGATGCTACAGTATTGTGGGATTGGTTGTGGATTAAGGTGCTACAGTATTGTGTGATTGGTTGTGGATTAAGGTGCTACAGTATTGTGGGATTGGTTGTGGATTAAGATGCTACAGTATTGTGGGATTGGTTGTGGATTAAGGTGCTACAGTATTGTGGGATTGGTTGTGGATTAAGGTGCTACAGTATTGTGGGATTGGTTGTGGATTAGGGTGCTACAGTATTGTGGGATTGGTTGTGGATTAAGATGCTACAGTATTGTGGGATTGGTTGTGGATTAAGATGCTACAGTATTGTGGGATTGGTTGTGGATTAAGGTGCTACAGTATTGTGGGATTGGTTGTGGATTAAGATGCTACAGTATTGTGGGATTGGTTGTGGATTAGGGTGCTACAGTATTGTGGGATTGGTTGTGGATTAAGGTGCTACAGTATTGTGGGATTGGTTGTGGATTAAGGTGCTACAGTATTGTGGGATTGGTTGTGGATTAAGATGCTACAGTATTGTGGGATTGGTTGTGGATTAAGGTGCTACAGTATTGTGGGATTGGTTGTGGATTAAGGTGCTACAGTATTGTGGGATTGGTTGTGGATTAAGGTGCTACAGTATTGTGGGATTGGTTGTGGGTTGGGTTTAGAGGTTTTGCCTCTTGTAATTCTTTGTCTGTTTCTGTAGATGCTGTTGGCACTCTTCTTTTTCGTGTGTAAAATATACATATTCTTTATTGTGTACCACTGTAGTACTATGTTTGATTATTTTGTAGTACAGTATTATGATTAAGGTCATGCTTATTACTTACAAAGCATTAAACGGTTTGGCTCTTTCCTATTTAAATGATATTTTAATCCCATATATACCTAGATGACTGTTGTGATCCCAGGATGCAGGATTGCTTCCTGTCCCTAAGGTATCTGAAAAGAGCACAGGTGGTAGATCGTTTGGCTTTAGGGCCCCCGAATTATGGAATCGGCTGCCTGTTTCAGTAACAGAGGCACAAACTGTTGCAGTTTTTAAAACACGACTGAAGACACACTCTTATAATCTACAGCTCACATCTTAATATTAAGTCATGTTTTTACCCTGTATTGTATTGCACTTGAATTGATTTTTGTATTAAATGTTTTAATGTTTGCTACTGCTTGTACAGTATCAATAATTACTGTTATGTTGTACCTGTGAAGCGTCTTGCGACAATTTATTGTGAAGGGCGCTATATCAAATAAAGACTGATTGATGACGTAGCACTTCCTAACACTACAGTAACTTAACAAGAACTGGTGCAATGTGTTAGTGTGCACTGTGGCATAATTACTGCTGCTGCATTATGTACTAACTGCAGCCTCTAATGTACAAGTAGAGTACAGAGCATTAAATAACCAAGATGTGATGAAGAACAAAACGTTCAGCACTGTCAGAGGACAGGTAAGATCGGACCAGGTGGCATTTTATTTTCTGGTAGGCGTCAGAAAGACACTCGTCAGAAACTTGTACATTTATTAATTGTGAAGGTACCACTTACAGACCGCTGCAAAACACTCATCAGACGCAGGTACAGGTATGAAAAGTGATTTAAATAAGCATATACCACTTACACACTGCTGCAAAAAACTCATTAGAAAGTGAAAAATGAACCTCCTTTTCACATTAGCTAAACACCCATTAGATCGCAATTGATTGCACATGTACCAAAATCTGACAATGTACCACTTTCTTATAAGGGTCTTATCTGTCACCTCACCACAAAAATCTGCCTCGTGGTATTGAACTTTTGGGACAATGGGAGTTTAGCAAATGTATCCCATGCAAGTAACAACATATATTTAATTGCAATTGAATACATGACAAAGGTATATAACAACCGTAACATTATTACACCTTACCTTTAGCTCTGATGAACAATCCCTGGTTCTTATACCTAGGATAGTCTTGTTCATTGCAGTCGGGGTTCATGTTTCTGAGAGGTTGTTTAATGTCTGCATCTGCAGCGTTCATGCATTCCCGCACTGCTTTCAACTCGCTCTCTGATATTTCCAATCTCAGCTTCAGACTTTCATTCTCTTTCTCTTTTCCAGCAATTTCAATTTGGAATTCAGTGAATTTGCTGCCGACAACTTTTGCAATTTCGCACAAGACGGTGTCCACAGTCCCTTTCACTGCGTGCTCGATGCTAGAGGCGAGCTCGTATTGAAAGAACGAAACGTACATACTGAAGTCCATCTTCTCTGACTACTAGTTTGTGACAGAAATCCTGTCCTTATGCAGGCTTTTATTATTAATAATATAATACTCGTTTTTTATTCAATCACACTTGACTTAAGTAGCGAGTATTACCGACACAGCGGGTTACTGTAACAGTACAATCCGCACACCGCCTTCTACCGCCATGAAAAGAAAACAAAACTCGCACACTCGTCCTTTCAGTAACCTGCAGGACAGAGCTGTGATGCTTTACTTGCCCCAAATACAAATCACACAGACAAACTCAATTTTGCTGTTGCTGCCGCTGAACAGTCCCACCCACAGACGGTAAACAATCCAGCAAACGCTTCCTCTTCCTGCTCCCACGGAGGCGAGCCCATCGCAACCTCGCGTTAGCAGATTGGCGTCTCCCTTTCCAAGCGAGAAGCGCATCGCTGCAATCAGACCGCAGGCTCATCCGGCGTACCTCATCGAGGGAACCTCCTGCAAGAAGATGGGTATATACCTGCAGGCTCGGAGATCTTGCTTGTGCATGGTGGTCTGTTGTAGGGATGAAACGATAGTGAATTCCCACGATACAAATAGTTGTGAGCCGACTCTTTCACGGTACACCGATTATCACGATAGCAGTGGTTATTTTTTACTTTTTTAACTCAATAAAAAGAAAAAAAGAACAAGTTATGTCTTTTTCTCTCTGTGGAATATGGTTTGCAACACAAGGAAGCTACAGACCTTAAAAAAGAGCAAGATTATCTCAAGAATGAAATGAATGAGTAGCACACAGTGTACCGTATAGAGTTCGTTGTGTTTGCCAAGACGCTGCTGTATATGAAGATACAGTCCTGTCAAGGAGGCCTCTGATGGCCGGACAGTACCTGTGCCCGTTTCAGAGGATAACAACACATCATCATCTAAGCGCTGTCTCGGTGCTATCATAAGACCAAAACCCAGACTGATATTTCTCATGTGTTGTGAACGGCAAGAACTCTTTCTAAAACTGTAGACAACATATTAAAAAATTATTATTATTATTATTATTATTATTATTATTATTATTATTATACTCACGACTCACCTTTTCAGAAAGCACCTGTAAAACTCCTGTTTTTCCCCTGGGACACCTTCCTTAAATGCGCTTTACTTGCTCTTATCTGCCCCCTATTTTACTGCATTTAATCCTGTACTTCAGAGTACTGTAATCTGCCAAGTGTTTAATCTGTAGTATTTTGTATTTAATCATATACTGATGTAACTATCACTGACACTTTTATCTGCTGTATTATCGAATCGTATTTTGTCACACTTGTACTTGCTTGAACCAAAGTCATTGTATTTATCTTGCTCTTAATTTTATTATTACTTGTACTGTAATACTTGAAATGTATTTGCTTACGATTATATGTCGCCCTGGATAAGGGCGTCTGCTAAGAAATAAATAATGAATAAATAAATAATAATAATGGTCTGAGGATGCATTTTATATAAGAACATAAGAGCATAAGAAAGTTTACAAACGAGAGGAGGCCATTCAGCCCATCTTGCTCGTTTGGTTGTTAGTAGCTTATTGATCCCAGAATCTCATCAAGCAGCTTCTTGAAGGATCCCAGGGTGTCAGCTTCAACAACATTACTGGGGAGTTGGTTCCAGACCCTCACAATTCTCTGTGTAAAAAAGTGCCTCCTATTTTCTGTTCTGACCGCCCCTTTATCTAATCTCCATTTGTGACCCCTGGTTTCTTCCGGAGGTTTTCAGCAGGGGGCGCCAATCTGTTATCGTGACGTCTCCATGACAGCAGGAAGAGGAAGTGTGTGCTGGGTTGTTTACAGTGTGTGTGTGGGACTGTGGGGGGTTGTTTAGCTGCAGCAATAGAGAAGTTGAATTTATCTGCATGATTTGTTTACTGAGCAAGCAAAGCAGATATTGTATTGTTACAGTAATTCGCTGTGTTAGTGCTACTTGCTGGCTAAGTCAAGTGCTGACTGAATAACAAAGAGAGGCTCCCAATATTATTCATAATAAAAGCGTGAATACAGAAAGGATATCAGTCTCAAGCTAACAGTCAGTGAAGATGGACGTCAGTGTCTCCGTGTCGTTCTTTCAAGACGAGCTCGCCTCTACCATCGAGCACGCAGTGAAAGCGGCTGTAGACACCGTCTTGTGCCAAATCACAAAAGTTGTCGGCGGCAAATTCACTGAATTCCGAATGGAAATGGCTGGAAAGGAGAAAGAGAATGAAAGTCTGAAGCTGAGATTGGAAATATCAGAGAGCGAGTTGAAAGCAGTGCGGGAATGCATGAACGCTGCAGATGCAGACATTAAACAACCTCTCAGAAACATGAACCCCGACTGCAATGAACAAGACTTTCAGAGGAACGAGAACCAGGGGTTATTCATCAGAGTTCAAGGTGAGATTAATAATGTTATGGTTCTTGTATGCCTTCCAGTTATTTATTAAATATACACTATCACTTGCATGGGATACATGTGTTAAACTCCCATTGTACCTGAAGTTCAATAGCACTATGGAGATTTCTGTGGTGAGTACATGACCGGTGTAGTTTTAGAAAGTGTACGGTTACCAAAACTTGACCCATGTAATGTCACAAAGTGGTATGCTGTTAGATTTTGGTACTAGGTCAATCGATTGCGATCTGATGGGTGATTGTCAAACAGAGGTACATTTACTATTAATTATATATGTTTTATGCAAACTTAAACTGGAAACAGACAATCAATTTCTCTTAAAAGAAAAAAAAAAATATCCACGACGAATAAGGGAAAATGAGAAGTCCACCGCGAAGTTACATCAGTAAAAACAAATGTACAAGACCCCAATGTATTGCACGTGATAAATATCCGCGTGCTATTTTCTTAATGGTGGAAGAATATCATAAATTTAATTTAAAAAGACGTAAAAGACCGAAAACAGTACAATGTATCAGATTTGAATTGGCGCTTCCCTGCTTTCTTAGCGGAAGTTATTTAAGCATGTGCGAGCAAGCGCAGTGTGCTGAGTACCACTTCTACAGCGTACCCGAAAATAGCACTGCACCAGTACTACTTTCTAAATGATATCCTTTGTTTAGATGAATGAAAGACTCACACCAAACAAGTAATTGTGTTTCAAGATGTTTTAATTAAGTCTCTGGGGGCACAGACTCAAGAAAACAGTCTGAATCTCTTCAGAAATACGCTTATTTGTTTTCTTCTGTTCAGGAAAGTTATTCTAAATCATCCAAAATCTGCACTGAAAATGTGTATTGTGTTACCATTTACTTGCCATCTTAGCATAACTGTGTGTACCATTTAAAATGTGTACAGCATCAACAACATTAACCTCACAGATAAAACTGTAATAATGAACAATGATTCAAGCCAACACAAAAATGATCCAAAGGGAACTATTGTTTTGCACTTTCTGTAGACCCTTCCTTCGTTTTTCTTTTGAAAGTAAAACATGTATCAATTAGTGACTTGTGAAACAACACACAGTATAATCTGGATGCTGTTATTAAAATAAAACAATAATAACATCAAAGTATGAGTATTTGGATTATTATTTAAGTTTACCAGAGCTTTTATACTTTTAGATTGTGCTTCACTGATTAGTATTCAGTTATAATATAATATAATCACAATATAATGTGAAATAATGTATAATGTGATATCTTGTAACAATTGTAAGTCGCCCTGGATAAGGGTGTCTGCTAAGAAATAAATAATAATAATAATAATAATAATAATAATAATATAGATGAAAACTTGAAAGTTCATGAGAAATGTGGAGAAGATATGTATTTTATAAATCAGAACAAATTATGATCTGCAATATACAGCAAGTTGTTAGGGTGCCCTTGAAATTGGAACTGAATACATCTATCTATGGGATGAAGATCCATGATTTGTTTTATATAATTCTAAACTCCACAGAATTTGTCCTTCTTTGAATTACACTCCTGTATTTATCTGTGTAGTGAGAGTATAAAGCGTGTATCATTTTTTTTCCCACAGATAATAAAGAGAGGCAGGCTTTCATTGAAGCAGATGAGGAGCCAAAGGTTGAAGCTGTTTACACACAAGAGGGGATCTTTGATCATGAACAGTGTGCAAGTTTAATGCAGGATACAGAGCAGACGTCTTTGGAAGGTAAAGAAGCCCCAAGACTCGAGCCTGTCCACATTAAAGAGGAGGCAACTGAACTGGAGCCTGTCAACATTAAAGAGGAGGCACCTGAACTGGAGCCTGTCCACATTAAAGAGGAGGCACCTGAACTGGAGTCCATTTTCATCACAGGGGAAATTTGTAAAGAAAGTAAAGTCAATATACTGGACGAGAATATAGTTAAGCTAGGCTCTAGCCATTGTGTTTATTGTCCACCTGAATTGGTCCACATGAAACACAATCAGTCTGTCTCTGAAGACGCTTGTTCTAGTGTTGGAGAAGAGGGCACTGTGCTGGGGTCCATTCAGGTGGAACGTCACACCCCTGAAGATGGAAAGGAGGAAGGAGCAATGCCATGCACTAGCAGCACAACATGTAAGCAGAATGTCAAAAAAGCAGTTATATAAGAATTGCAATTGTTTTGTGAAGGATTAAGAGTTTATCATTATTCTAAATTACCTCTATTCCAATTAGAATAAATTAATAAAAATGAATAAAATTAATAATAAACAAGATTGTTTAAAGTTTGAGTAAATCTAATGCTGTAGATTTATACTCTGACAAAGTTGTATTTTAATGTTCATTGTTAATTGACAGACAAGAAAGTGAATGTGATTTAATGCTGTGCAGTAACCTTTGTTTCTCTTTCCTCTGCTTCTAAAGCAGATATAGGAAGACACAACTCCACTCCTGAACCCCAGGGAAAAATGCAGTACAAGAAACACAGAGAGTCATCACCCCCAGATGAATATGTGAAGAAACTGAGAACGTCCTCAGTTCAAAATCTTTCTGTACAAGATAGCAGATCACTTAGTCTGGGTTATATAGTGACTTCACGTCCTGAGGCTGTTAACAATTCTGCAACCCAGGGCAACTTCATTCCCCTAAAAACTCCCCAGCAGATTCCTTCAGAGCAGATCTTCTATCACTGTACTGAATGTGGCACCAATTTCAGTGACCTGGGAAACCTGAAAGCACACCAACAGATTCACAAAGAACAGAAACCCCATCACTGTACTGAATGTGGAAAAAGCTTCAGATGGGTAAGTGGGCTTACAACTCATCAGCGTATTCACACAGGAGAGAAACCCTATCTGTGTACTGAGTGTGGGAAGAGTTTTAATAAGAAATGTAGCCTTCAAACACACCAGCTAATTCACACGGGAGATAAACCGTTTCACTGTGCTGATTGTGGGAAGAGATTCAGAGGTTCAAAGGACTTAAAACTACACCAGCGAATTCACACTGGAGAGAAACCCTATCAGTGTCCTGTATGTGGGAAGAGTTTCAGTTGGAGAAGCAACCTTAGAATACACCTCAGAATCCACACAGGAGAGAAACCTTTTGAGTGCACTGAGTGTGGGAAGAGATTTGTAGACTCAAATAATCTAAAGAGACACCGTCGAATTCACAGAGATTTAGTCCGTTAGGACACTTAAAAAAAAAAACTATTCAGTTTACAGAATGAAAGCACCTCAATCACACCAGAATACCAGCACAGACCCATGTGTATCTCTGTCAGAATACCAGCACAGACCCATGTGTATCTCTGTCAGAATACCAGCACAGACCCATGTGTATCTCTGTCAGAATACCAGCACAGACCCATGTGTATCTCTGTCAGAATACCAGCACAGACCCATGTGTATCTCTGTCAGAATACCAGCACAGCACTTTTTATAATGTGGACATTTGCATAAGGAATGAACGGAGCAATAACTGAACAGTCCGTGTACGATGGAGTCTGAACTACCAATACAACCTCTCATTAAATATCACTCTAAAATGCCTTCTAACTCTCCATGTTTCTACCTTCACCAAAGCCTTTCTCTCCTAAATCTACATATGAATGGAGCAATATTACTGAACTGTCTGCGTCTCGCTTTGTTGTTTTTGAAAGATGCTGTGCCTGTGCTCCAGTCGAGCTGGCAGTCTGTGATTGGCTCTCGGCAGTTGCAGGTACAGGATTGGTTGCTTTCGTCGATGCATTGTTTGGCTGATTTTGGTGGATAATAAAATTCCTTTGGACCAATTGTGTCTTTGTTTAGTATTTACTGTCCAATAGTGAACTACGCTTAAAAATACAGCGCTTGCACGGATTGATTTTAAATTTGATTCACAGTCGGTGGCGAGATATTCCAGCGTCATCTACCGCTAGAACTGGAAGCTGACGGTACTGAATCAATTTCGAATCTGAAACTGGGGGGTCACTGGACCTAAACTGGGGGGGCCAGGCCCCCTAAAGCCCGACCATAACGCCGGGCCTAGCACCCAAACAAACAGCTAGAAAAAACAACTATCATTAAACGGGAAATGTTTTGCAAATCTATTTCTAAAACCTTTTCAACAGAATGAATTTTACTTTAGTAAGTCGATATAATCAGTAAAAAGTGTGGATTATAAAGACCTTCCTAAATATATTTACAAAATATAGCGATACAAGATATAGCTGTGCCGATGGTCTATTCATTTTTAAACACCATTTGTTTGTGCATCTTCAGGCAAACTGAGTTAATTAATAATAATTAATAACAACTGTCTTTCTTTGCATGTGATGTCAGTAGCACGACTCGGCTCTGCAGTGGAAAACAACCCAGGCTCTCTTTAACGGCACTGTGAGGGCTCGGTATGGTCCTGGCACGGCTCGGTTCTGCAGTGGAAAGGAGGCAAGAGTACTCTCTCTTTTTAATGTAACAATTAATAAAATTGTATCCTTTACATGGTGAGTGTTCCCCTTTTTTCTGTTATTTGTATTTCCAGCAGGCATTTATAAACAACAACAACAATAATAATAATAATAATAATAATAATAATAATAATAATAATAAATGCCTGCTGGAAATACATATCAAACAGAAGAAAAGTGCAACACGATGTAAAGGACACTATTTTGTTACATAAAAAAAGAGTACTCTATGACATTTCGATCAGCTTTGCCTTCATCAGAGAGTACAAGCAACTGAAGAAAAATACCTTGAATACAAACAATTCAAACATCAATCAATTACATAATTACAAACATGGCAAATTAATAGAAATAGGTGTCATGTTTATATAAGCTCTGGGCGTTTATTTAGAAAGCACAGATATTATAATAATAATAATAAAAATAATAATAATAATAATTTGCATTGCTGCCTTGTCAATTTAATGCGATAATTTTTCAATTTCAGTGCTTTTCAACGTACTCTTTCAATGTTACGTTGTGTTTTTGGTGCATTATTAAAACATATGGAGTTCGCTGCGTGTTTAACTCAGGATCTGTCTCATTGTTGTAGACTCGTTGCAAAAAACTATGTTAGGATTACGTTAAGTTTGCAACACAAACCCACAAAACTTGGGAAATTGAGGTTAAGGTTTTACACTAAATCAGTCTTAACTGACATGTTCTATCTAGACACCCACAGGTGGAACAGTTGGTCTGCCTCAACAGTGTAAAACACTTAACTGTTTAGTCCACATGTAATATACTCAGAGGACGAGATTGAGTAATTCAAGACCGAATTTATATTGTGTTTAACACTCAGACCAATATAAGAACATGAGAAGAACATAAGAAAGTTTACAAATGAGATGAGGCCGTTTGGCACATCTTACTTGTTTGGTTGTTAGTAGCTTATTGATCCCAGAATCTCATCAAGCAGCTTCTTGAAGGATCCCAGGGTGTCAGCTTCAACAACATTACCGGGGAGTTGGTTCCAGACCCTCACAATTCTCTGTGTAAAAAAGTGCCTCCTATCTTCTGTTCTGAATGCCCCTTTATCTAATCTCCATTTATGATCCCCTGTGTGTGTTCGCTCATTGATGACTGCCGTAAAACCGTTGCTGTCTGTTTACGATAACCATTGCGACAGTTCTCAAAGTGATTGCAGTTCGGAACCACTGCTGTAATGTGACACTAAACATAACACCACACTGTATTATACAATTGGCAGTATGCTGGGGCAAAGCGTTCTTCAAATGTAAATGACAGCCTTATGAACCACTACATACAATTGGTGAATTTAAAAGTATGCAAATAACATTGCCCCAAATATTCAACTATTCTTCCTAATAGATGTTTGTTGTCACTATGTAGAGAATATGAAATTGGGGTCAAAGCGTAATGACAGCTGTGATGAACCAGTACTTATAGCTGTGGTTGACATCGTTTCAGTAGTTAATGAAAGTATGTAAATCACATTGCCCCAAACCTTTAACTATTTTTCCTAAGAGATCTGTTGTATACGAAACATGTGGGGCAAGGCGTTCTTTACATAGAAAGGTTCTGAGTTCCATCTGTTCAGGCCTTTCCCTAGACCCAGCTCATAGTGTAGGTCAAAGTATAGAAATTTCCAGTTTCAGAGTGTAGAATTTGGAAATAGCCAGGTGGGGATTTAGCGTTGTATTTCCCAGGGTTCATACTGGGTCACCTCCCCAGGTGAAGTGCATCTGAGGTACTCTACTGGACTAATTTATGAATTAGTAAATATCTATTTACTAATCTATAAAGACGAGCTGATTGGAAGGCGAAAGGGAAGAATTAGAAGGAGAATCAGAGAAGAGAACCAGCACAGAACAGAGATCCATGCAGAGAAACCAAACCGGCGCCACGGAGAGCTTGGAGTGGATGGCCTGGAGTCAGCCAGCCAGTCAGCCAGCGAGAGAAAGACGGGGACCGAGAGACTGAGACCGTTAGGAAAGGCAGGGAAAAGCTGACCAGAGGCCTGGAGAGAGCAGCGTGGGGGAGCCGACGCTGCTGCAAGAAGAGAAAGATGGGGACGACCATAAGCTCCTCGTGTGAGCTGACAAGAAGACAGGGGAGTAGACCAGCCCTACAAGAGAGGGACGGCACCTCAACATTGGGCTAAATGCTTCCTAAGTTAAGTATCAGTGGCCTACTGGAAAGGGACATTAACTGAGGCTTTAGCCAAATAGAGGTGCAGCATGTACACAATGTATTAGAGGAATTGAACTGGCCGTATCTACCTGCATTGAGGGCTGTAGAGCTGGATTAGCCGGGACAGGCTGCAATGCGAGAGGAGGAGCCGTCGAATACTACAGGAGGCACAACAAAACCAGCCGTGATAGGGCTGTGAGGAGGAGAAAGTGGAATTGTGCGGGACTGTAGAGGAGCCGGGAGAGTTAAGCCTGGATCGGAAAGCAATTCAGAGTGACACGGATCAGCTGAGCTGGACATTGCACTTTATAAGGCTAGGCTTGGAGAGGGTGGGGGATATCTTGGTGTGATCCACTTCTGGAAACTGAGTTAAATATTGCTATTTTAATCTGCCTGGTTATAGTGATTATTCATTCTAGTTATGTACTTTAGAACATATTTATTTATATAATGTGAGCACACATAATTTTAGCTATTTAACCAATTAGATGTGAAATAACAAAGTATTTGTTGCATGGTGTTAGCAAGGGGATAATTATGGTTTTAGGTATTTGTTGATGGGAGGGATCTTTAGTGTGTGACACTGTGTGGATTGTAATGCGGGGGTGCTGATCAGCCCGGGGAATGGTATATTGGTTGTGGGTGTTAATGATATTGTTTTGTGTGCTAAATAAAGTCTTGTATTATTATTATTATTATTATTATTTCTTAGCAGACGCTCTGTGCGTGGTATACTGATTTCCCTGCCAATCGAGTCACATTGGGATCCATGCGCCAGCGGTCAGCTAGGCGTGGGTATGCAGAAGTGTCCTGCTGTCGAATAAAGTGCAAAACAAAGAGTAATGGACATTTCAGATGATAGAGGTTTGCAGCTGAACAAACAGCTTTGCTCTCCAGATTGATTCTGAACGTTATGCATTTGTATAGGTACTGTAACTTCTGCATTTGATTGATACAGTGGGTGTGTTGCATTCGTGTGGTTGAACTTTGATTTAAATTTAAGGCAGTAGTATTAGGTTAGGTCTGCATCAGTTTTCCAACAGCATTAAAACAGTTTCTGTCACCAGAGACACATTTACTAAATGTTTTGTGCGTTCTCAACCCGGACCCCTTCATCAGTTTTACTCCCAAAGTGTTCTAATGATTGTCTCAGCATACAGCAGTTTAAACTTTATATGTAACTACATACATTCCATTGGAATTAATGCTAGTAGGCATATCACTGTTGACCAATCAATAGCGTACTCAGAGGCAGTGGGTGCAGAGGGAACGTTTCATATGACAGGCTTTTTAAATCGGGGAAAAAAACAACTGAAAAATAAAGCGATCACCAGAAAAGCCGTTCACATGTTTCAGTAGCGTGAATGTTTTGCCCCCCAGGTACCTACTAGCCTAAATCAAACGGAACGCTAACTATGAACTATAAATTACTATTTATTTTTTATTTTTATAAATCATAGTATACTCACAAACCATAAGAAACACTTACCATGAAACTGCAACAAAACACATACAATGAGTTGTATGTTTCTCTTTTTTCCAGCAATGTTGCTACAGTGCATGCATTTTATTCTAATCGACACTTTTAACGTCAAGCTGACCCAGGTGAACAATTCTCTCCACTCTTTGGCTGATCTAGATTACTGTACCTTGCTGTGTGTGGCAGGAAACTGGGACTGAAGAGCAGCTCTGAGCACAAACACACCAACAGTCTGAGCAACTGCAGGAAGAGCCATTCACTAAACATCATAGAACATTCAGGGGACAAGAAAGAAATGTTAAGAACATGAGGCCATTTACAAACGAGAGGAGGCCATTCAGCCCATCTGTGCTCATCCAGCTCCAGAAGCTGACTGATCTTGGAACTTTGTCAAGTCAGGTCTTAAAGGATGACAGCCCATTCCATCCCCTCACCACTCTCTGTGTGAAGACGCGTCTCCTTCCCCCTGTCCTTACTCTGTCTCCGCATCATTTGCTACTGTCCTGTGGTCACACTGTGCTTTAAGTATTGGTTAGGGTTAACTATACCAAGTTTTGAAAGACTGCAGTCATGTCCTCTAATAAATGTTATTTAAAAAAACAATACTTATTATTATTATTATTATTATTATTATTATTATTATTATTATTATACTGGTCTGAGGATGCATGTACATTAATGAAGATATTTAAATGCCCTTCCTACACGAAGCAGTGCATTTCCAGACGCACACCTTCGTATCACAAAATAAATAACATTTATTCCTTTTGTTAAATATTTCTCGTACTCGCACAGAGCAGACAAGGAATAATTACCGGCAGGTTTCTTCCGGAGGTTTTCAGCAGGGGGCGCCAATCTGTTATCGTGACGTCTCCATGACAGCAGGAAGAGGAAGTGTGTGCTGGGTTGTTTACAGTGTGTGTGGGTGTTGTTTAGCTACAGAGAAGTTGAATTTGTCCGCATGATTTGTTTGCTAAAGCAATCGAAGCAGATACGGTATCACAGCTTGCACAGTAGTTTACTGAAAGTACGAGTTTTGGAGTTTATTATTTTGTTCTTAATGGCGCCAGAACGCTGTGTACGGATTGTATTGTTACAGTAATTCGCTCTGTCGATGCTACTTGCTACCTAAATCAAGTGCTGATTGAATAAAAAAGCGAGTCTCCCAATATTATTAATAATAAAATCCCGAATAAGGAGAAAATATCTCAAGCTAACAGTCAGTGAAGATGGACGTCAGTGTCTCCGTGTCGTTCTTTCAAGACGAGCTCGCCTCTACCATCGAGCACGCAGTGAAAGCGGCTGTAGACACCGTCTTGTGCCAAATCACAAAAGTTGTCGGCGGCAAATTCACTGAATTCCGAATGGAAATGGCTGGAAAGGAGAAAGAGAATGAAAGTCTGAAGCTGAGATTGGAAATATCAGAGAGCGAGTTGAAAGCGGTGCGAGAATGCATGAACGCTGCAGATGCAGACATTAAACAACCTCTCAGAAACATGAACCCCGACTGCAATGAACAAGACTTTCAGAGGAACGAGAACCAGGGATTATTCATCAGAGTTAAAGGTAAAGTTGTATTAATGTTACGATTCTTGGTCACACACTATTACTTGCATGGGATATATTTGACGATGTTGAAGATCGCTACCGCTTTTCCACCTGCACACCCGAGCTGAGCCGGTGCTGAGTCGAGCCAGCCTGGTACAGCTCGGGTAGCTGGAGTTGCGTTTACACTAGAGAAAGGCGAGCCGAGCTGAGAGACGTCACGCATAAAGAACGTGCTGAGTCGATTAAATAAAATGTCACAGACTGCAAAAATAGAACTAATCATTAATTTAATAAAATCTTTTTTTATCATGGATTTTTAAAAACATTTTATTGCAGAAAAGTACTGAAAATGTGTGTGTGGGGGGTGGGAACGTATTACAGGTATACATCATTTAAATACGTCCTTATAAAATGAAAGTGCATGTGGTTTAATGTTTATATATATATTTTTGTGCATCGATCAATACTGCCAGCTCTAGTAATACCACAGTGCTCCCTCGCTATAAGGCTTTCGGTTATAACGCACCACAGATATAAAGATCCTGCAGCATGTGCTCCAATTCCCTATACTAGTGATTCATGCAATATTTCTACAGTAAATACAGTACAGGTGTTGTTCAAACTGTAAACAGCTGCTCAGTCTAACTTCCGTTTCTGGCTCCATTTTGATACATTATCTGAAATGGAGAAAATCTGCACTGGCACGTTAGCATTCATTTTATAACTAAATAAATATCAAGTCTATTACGTGGTTATCTTTCCTAATGTATTTACTTTTTTTGCTGCGAGAGGAGCTGTGGCTTTCTCCGGGAGACGAGACGCTTCAGCTTTGCTTCAGCCCCGCTCCGGCAGCTGAACCTGGGGCGAGCCCATTCTCTCCTCCCCTCTCCCAACCCGCTCTCTCCTTCTCGCACTTGGTTTGCTTGTCTGTCGCTTCAAACTGCTAAAAACTGCTAAAAACTGCTAATTTAAATGATCCACGAGTGGGAATGTTACATTTTTTTGTGTATTTATCCTGGCACAAAACAGATTTTGATACGAAAAGAGTGGGCAAAGATAGCAAACTGGTACGTTATCCAGTGAATGCAAATTAAGAACATAAGAAAGTTTACAAATGAGAGGAGGCCATTCGGCCCATCTTGCTCGTTTGGTTGTTAGGAGCTTATTGATCCCAGAATCTCATCAAGCAGCTTCTTGAAGGATCCCAGGGTGTCAGCTTCAACAACATTACTGGGGAGTTGGTTCCAGACCCTCACAATTCTCTGTGTAAAAAAGTGCCTCCTATTTTCTGTTCTGAATGCCCCTTTATCTACTCTCCATTTGTGACCCCTGGTCCTTGTTTCTTTTTTTAGATCGAAAAAGTTCCCTGGGTCAGCATTGTCTATACCTTTTAGAATTTTGAATGCTTGAAAGCTGAGATTCTAAGGTTTCCAGTGATACCGCCTCTTTCTCTCTAGCTCCTACAATGAGAGAGCAATCAACTGAAAACAAAACCTAAATTGTGAACTTTGTCACATGATGAGAGGCTTACCTTATGGTGATCATATCTCTGGGCAGGAGTACCTTATATATACACACACTGAAAACATCATTGGAAAGCGCTGGGTCTGTATTTTTAAACAGGCCTGTAATATGCACGTAACCTTTAATGGGGTCGGCAGTCTAGGAGGTCTCGGACCCGGTCCCGGTGATGGTGGAGCGGAGAGAGGAGGTGGTGCTCGGCTGCTCCGTTGTGCTGGAGCAGTGAGTAGGCCGACCTGGGCGGAAACCAGGGAGTCTTCGAAGTCCTCGGCGAGTTTCACTGCCTCTTCCAGGGTGTCGGGGTTGTGGTGCCGTATCCATGCTTTTGTATCGTGGCAAAACTGCTCAACCACAATTGCCTTGCCCATCTCCAAGCTTGTTTTCTGGGTGGGGTTGAGCCAGTGCACCATGTGATTGCACAGCTTCTGTGCGACAACCCTGGGGCGTGTATCTGGGGACCTTTTGTAGTCCCGGAGCCTTACACGGTGTGTTTCTCCTGTGATGTTCAGGTGGCGCAGAATGGCTTGCTTTACTAGGTCACAGTGGGCTGTTTTGGCCTCCGTCATGGCCTGGTAGGCTGCCTGAGCCTCCCTGAACTGGCAGGGTCCCAGCTGACTTGCCCAGAATTCCTTGGTCCATGACGCAGTGGTTGCCGGCCTCTGGGTCATCCTCCGCCGCAGTCTTTTGCGCCCTAGCTTTTGGGCTGTCATCACGGGTCCTGCTGGTGCAGGGGGCGGTATCACCAGCCCGACCCTCTCGATCAGTGCCGTGTAATCGCTCCTCTCTACGTCTTTCCTCTGCCTCCCGTCTGCTGTCCAGCGCCTCCAGCAGCTCTAAAAGTAATTCGTGATCCATCCCCTTTTATCTGACAGCACGTGTGGCAAAGTGGTTAACAGTGTGCAGGTGATCAATAAACAGACAGACAATGATAATCCAGGTGCAGTGGTGTTTTATTTTGTAATCCAATTGCCTGATGGCGAAACAGCAGTAAATAATAACTAAATAATAAGTTAACAGGCTTTTTCCTTTTTCAACCACACGTAACACAGACAAAAACACAAGTCCACAGTGCGTGCTCTAGTGCTCGTAGTGAAAAGACAGTTCTTTAGTGATACAAAGTGCTTTGATGTTGATCCGGGTTTAGTGCTGGCCTTTGGTGGCAGCTCCGGATCGTGTTAGCCGTCTAAATAACAAACAATTACAATTTAGACACGACAAACAAAACAAACAATACACTCACGGTTCACAGTACAGTTCTCCTTTCGGTCTAGCATTGACCATAGCAAAAGGAACAGATCACATCGCTCCATTCCATTTTGTACCCTCTATCATGACCCCTTGGTTAACACGTCCAATCCGCGGCTGCCACGTCGTTTCCCTTCCAGGTCGATGATTTAGTGTACCGGAGCTCCACCCCCTTTCTAGATGACCAACTTCCGCCTAACCCTGGGAATGTATTGTCTGGCCATCTAGTCCAGGGTACTCTGTTCCCTTTACACAGCGCCCTCACAGGTCGGGAGGGAGATGTATCACCAAGACTCACTTTGTCTCTGTCACAATTAACCTCACAGGTGAAACTATAATAATGAACAATGTTTAAAGCCAACACAAAAATGATCCAAAGGGAACTCAGTGTAACTATTGTTTTGCACTTTCTGTAGACTCTTCTTTCATTTTTCTTTTGAAAGTAAGAAATGTACTCGTGAAACAATACGCTGGGTAATCTGGATGTACTCTTATCAAACACCATGAACAAATTCAGCCAACTGCTATTGTTAGTAAAATAAAACAAAAAAAACATAAACATATTAGTGTTTATTATTAATGTTTGTCAGATATACTTTTAGGTTGTGCTTCACTGATTAGTATTCAGTTATACCACGAGCTGAAAACTGCAACGTTCACGAGAAACGCAGAACGCTCTCTGCAGATAGTCCCCACGGAAATCTGTGGTAAAATTTCCTAAAATCTGCAACGAGAAAAGAGTGTTTTCTGCAAAATTCTGCGGCAATGACTTAAATGAAAAACAGTGTTAATGAGTATAAATAAATAAGAAAAATTAAGTCGCAGTTAGTTAAATTCATTTTTTATTAAATCACATTACTGAAATCTGAAAAAAAAACAGAACAAACATATTTGCCATATTTTATGGAAATCAAAGAAGGAAAAAAACACATACAGTAAAGCAAAGATCATTCACTTTTTTAAAACTCTTATAGCACTAACTATTGGATGCCATTTTTTTTTAAATATACATAAAACATAACAATTTTTAAAAATAAATTAAATACAGGTATGGCCAAAACATACGACTATATTTAATCACATTAGTAATAATAACATTTGCCTAGCAGAATAAGATTGTAGTTGTGCAATGGGATTCAAATTCGCATCGGTACATTTTACAAATGCACTGTTTTACAAATGTGTACGAGGCTTGTACATCTTGTACAAATGTAACAGGGTATTTTTAAAACGTGTTGTTCACCAAAATGTTGTATTTTTATCCACATAAAGACAGCACATAGAAATAGTTTGGAATCTGTGACAAGCGCTTGGAATCAGTGACAGTCAACACTGACTGGCTGATAAACTAGCATTTGTGTTTCTTTGACCAAGACCACAATGTGAAAGTGCTACCATCACATACCACAAAACAAACAGGAAAGTAACAATTTAAAAAAGAGGATTTTCACAAAAATGTTAAGTCATCCCAAGTAATCGGATAATATCTAATATAGTTTACCACCCCCTTCCTTTTTGAGCATTCATGTTACTATACCATGTGCAATATAGGGAGTACAAGCAAGGTCCTAATAGATTTTCTCTGACCTTTCACATAGGAGTAACAGAACAACGCTTCACTTTGAACTTGCGACTAAACTATGAAATCCTTTTGTAAAATAATAATAATAATAAATAATAATAATAATAATAATAATCTTACCTTGTTCTTCAGTAGCCGCTGTTTGTCTATCCATGGTCGTTGTCACGGTCTTCTGCTGTTTTAACAGAAGCTATGACGGTGAGTTACTGGAAGTACTGGACTTGCATTTTGCATGTGTGCCCTATCTTTTGCCATTCTATTCGGTGCTAATATAGATTTGTTTCTGGAGTTCACTGATGGCCTCTGGAATCTCACGATGGTTGAACTAAAGCCTTGCACTGAAACCCCACCACATTTCTCATTATACAGATAGCATGTATGCACGCTAGTGACATGTACAGTGATAGTAGGGAGCAAATGTTTCTGTTTTCGTTTTTTGCAAAATTGAAAAAACCCACGGGAGAGCGCAAATTTCCGTGATTTTTTCCACGATTGCGGAATCCTGGAGGGACTAAGCAGAGCTCACCATAGTAGAATCAGTAGACGCCTGCTTTACCCGCCCTAATATCCGAGTGGAAATCTGCTTAATTAAAATCATGCATCGTACAGGTGCATGATCATTTTTGAAAGAGTACTATACTAACTTTTGAGCTGCTAATCAAAAACAAAATATTTATGCACAGTGATTTAGAGTAATATATAATACTGTTTTAAAAAATACATTCAAGGTAATATGTCTCTCTATGGTAGCGTTTTTCAAACTGGGGTATGCGTACCCCTGGGGGTGCCCGAGCGCTCCTCAAGGGGTACGCGAGAAAAATCCTGTAATGGCAGACAACAGATTATTTTTTTTAATTTCTTTACCACATTGTAGTACTTTGCGACTTAGCAATCGAATTAACAATGTTGAATCACCTTTCAAATGAAAGCACAGCCGTACTGGTGTACGTTTCCTTTCTGTTGGGCGAGGTTAACTATAAACACCCAACCGGCTGCTGACAGTGAGTGAGCATTGCACACACGTGACTAAATGACATATTTAAACAGCAGGGCAGTGGTTCTGCAGTCTGTAGGCTAAAAAGAAGAAAAAAAAATCATTGTATGATGTTGCTGCTTTTAAAAATGTGTAGTATTTACTATGTATGTTTACTTTCTGGATTTTAAATGTTCAGTGTTTGTAGTTTAATTAGTTCAGTGTGTTTTATCTAAGTTTGTGTTTTTAAATAACAGTATTATTGAGTTGAGCAGGCAGCTGTCCCGTACTAAGACGGTGAAATCACTGCGCTGGAGCTGGAGCGACACGACTGTGTTATCTTTACTCGCAGTGCTTCATGTGTTTTTTCACTATGACTAATTCGTTGAAGAACTCCTTTGTCGAGTGATTGCATTAGCCTACGTGTGTACGCCGCTAATTATTAGGCTAATAAAAGCAAAAGCACGGTATTATTATTACAAAAATGGAATTGCAGGATTAAAAAAAATAAAAATCAATCCCTAACTCCTGGGATTGGGAAGTGACTGGAATTGGATTCCCTTCTCCAGTCCTATTGCGTGTGTTCATATCATGTAGCGAGTGCCCATCAACAAGCTGTCTGGCAGCTGATTCACATGCACTAAACACTAACATGGAAGCATTTTGCTAAAAGTCGTTTTTGACTGCATAATATAAATGTCACCTTTCTTCTAATAAAGAAAAAACACACATATTAAATGTGTTATTCAATATTCACACAGTTCCGCATGCTACCTGATTTTTTTTTTTTAAATGCCTGTATTTGTAAATGTTTAATTGTTTTTATGCAAAATGCCCCGTCTGTTTTCTCTCTACACTTTTGCATTTGTTGGAAGAAATGCGTGACTTTTGTTGAGAATTTCTTTCAGATTTTGTTTTAAATTAGAACCCTAGTTTTGTGTTTCAAAAGCATTAACCTGTCTTTGGACTTGTTTTGCCGTACTTACTGGTCTGGATTTTCAAATAATTTTACATGCATTTTTAGTTTTAATTTGATTTGATTTAATTAGTTTAACAGCAGTTTTCCATGAACAGTGATTGGCTGAACTCTAGCCCCTCCTCTTTCCCTCTGAGCCAGCAAATCAAGGCTTGTTTATTTTTTTATTGACCCGCTTAATTTTTTTGTAACTTGAAGTCCTATTCGTTCATTTTTAAATACAGAATAACATACCCTTGTGGATGGGCTGCATTGTTTACTGATCAGGGTGCAGTTTTACTGAAATCTGTGATAAAAAGCAGGCACGTCCATCACATTGGTAGGTAAGCATTTTTTAAAATTATTTTCAGTTAACATCAATAAGTACTGAAGCCTAGTAATTAGAAAATACAATTTTCTTTCTGGTTTCATAGGTATATTATGACCCTATCTCAGATGGGGGTACGCGGTAGACTAGGTTTTTTGGAAAGGGCTATGGGGCCTAAAAAGTTTGAAAACCACTGCTCTATGGGATGAATATCCATGATTTATTTTTTCATATAATTCTAAACGCCACAGAATTTGATCCTCTGAATTACACTCCTGTATTTATCTGTGTAGTGAGAATTAAAAGCTTTCATCATTTTGTTTCCACAGATAATACAGAGAGGCAGACTTTCACTGAAGCCGATGAGGGGCTAGACACTGTTTACACACAAGAGGGGATCTTTGATCATGAACAGTGTGCAAGTTTAATGCAGGTTACACAGCAGACGTCTTTGGAAGGTAAAGAAGCCCCAAGACTTGAGTCTGTCCACATTAAAGAGGAGGCAACTGAACTGGAACCTGTCCACATTAAAGACGAGGCCTATGAATTTGAACTTGTCAACATTAAAGAGGAGGCACCTGAACTGGAACCTGTCCCCATTACAGGGGAAGTTTCTAAAGAAAATATACTGGAGGACAATGTAGTTCAGCTGGGATCTAGCCATTGTGTTTATTGTCCACCTGAATTGGTCTGCATGAAACCCAATCAGTCTGTGTCTGAAGACACTTGTTCTAGTGTTGGAGAAGAGGGCACTGTGCTGGGGTCCATTCAGAGGAAACTTCACACCCCAGAAGATGGAAAGGAGGAAGGAGCAATGCCATGCACTAGCAGCACAACATGTAAGCAGAATGTCAAAAATGCAGTTATATAAGAATTGCAATTGTTTTGTGAAGGATTGTACAGCCACTTAGACAATATGATAATCAACAAGATTGTTTTAAAGTTTTTGAGTAGATCTAATTCTGTCTGTGTATAGTCTGACAAACTTGCCTTTTAATGTTCTCATTATTATTATTATTATTATTATTTATTTCTTAGCAGACGCCCTTATCCAGGGCGACTTACAATCGCAAGCAAATACAAATACATTCAAGTGTTACAATATAAGTCATACAATAAGAACAAGAAATACAATAATTCTCAAGTGTGACAAACCACAATTCAATAATACAGCAGATAATAGTGAAAGTTACATCAGGATATGATTAAGTAGTGATAGTTACATCAGGATATGATTAAGTACAAAATACTACAGATTAAACACTTGGGAGATTACAATATTCTGAGGTACAGGATTAAATGCAGTAAAATAGGGGGCAGATAAGAGCAAAATAAAGCATATTTAAATGAAGGGTGATAGTGTCCCAGGATACAACAGAGGAGTTCTACAGGTGCTGTTTGAAGAGGTGAGTCTTAAGGAGGCGCCGGAATGTGGTCAGGGACTGGGCAGTCCTGACATCTGTAGGAAGGTCGTTCCACCACTGCGGAGCAAGGGTGGAGAAGGAGCGGGCTCGGGAGGCAGGGGAGCGTAGCGGAGGTAGAGCCAGTCTTCTAGTGCAGGCGGAGCGGAGAGGTCGAGTGGGGGTGTAGGGAGAGATGAGGGTCTGGAGGTAGCTGGGTGCAGTCTGATCAAGGCATCTGTAGGCTAGTACAAGAGTCTTGAACTGGATGCGAGCGGTGATCGGGAGCCAGTGGAGCGAGCGGAGTAGTGGAGTAGCGTGGGCAAAGCGAGGTAGAGAGAACACCAGGCGAGCAGCAGAGTTCTGGATGAGCTGGAGCGGACGGGTGGCGGACGCAGGGAGGCCAGCCAGGAGGGAGTTGCAGTAGTCTAGGCGGGAGAGTACCAGGGCCTGGACCAGGAGCTGGGTAGCATAGTTGGTGAGGAAGGGTCGGATTCTTCGGATGTTGCTCAGGAAGAATCTGCAAGTGCGTGCCAGAGTGGAGATGTGCTGGGAATAAGAGAGGCAGGGGTCCAGGGTGACTCCAAGGTTTTTAGCTGAGGAAGAGGGAGAGAGTGTGGTAGATTCCAGAGGAACAGAGATAGAGAGATCAGAGGAGGGGGAGGAGGAGGGAAAGAAAAGGAGGTCAGATTTAGAGAGGTTGAGTTTGAGGTGATGCGAGTGCATCCAGGAGGAAATAGCAGACAGACAGGTAGAGATACGGGAGGAGATGGTGGAGTCAGAGGTGGGGAAGGAGAGGAAAATCTGAGCATCATCAGCATAGAAATGGTATGAGAAACCATAGGATGCGATGAGGGGGCCCAGGGAGCGGGTGTAGAGAGAGAACAGGAGAGGACCCAAGACTGACCCTTGGGGGACTCCAGTTAAGAGAGGGTGAGGTGTGGAGGTTGCTCCACGCCAGGTTACCTGGTAAGTGCGGTTGGAGAGGTAGGAGGAGAACCAGGCCAGAGCAGTGCCAGAGATCCCCAGGTCAGCAAGAGATGATAGTAGAATAGAGTGATCAACAGTGTCAAAGGCAGCAGAGAGGTCGAGGAGAATTAGGACAGAGGAGAGAGAGGCAGCTCGGGCACACTTAAGTGAGTTGGTGACAGAGAGAAGGGCGGTTTCAGTGGAGTGAGCAGAGCGGAAGCCAGATTGGAGAGGGTCAAGCAGAGAGTGGTTGGACAGGAAAGCAGAGAGCTGGCGGTGTACAGTCCGCTCGAGGGTTTTGGAGGTGAAGCCTTGCAAGAATGTGAATGTGATTTAATGCTGTGCAGTAACCTTTGTTTCTCTTTCCTCCGCTTCTAAAGCAGATATAGGAAGACACAACTCCACTCCAGCATCCCAGGGCCAAATTACTTCCGATGGCAAGATGCAGTGCAAAAAACACAGAGATTCAACACCGCAAGATGAATATGTGAAGAAACTGAGAACAGAGCGCCGATCACTTACTCTGGGTTACATAGTGACTCCACATCCTGAGGCTGTTAACAATTCTGCAACCCAGGGCAACTTCATTCCCAGACAAACTCCCCAGCAGATTCCTTCAGAGCAGATCTTCTATCACTGTACTGAATGTGGCACCAATTTCAGTGACCTAGGAAACCTGAAAGCACACCAACAGATTCATAAAGAACAGACGCCCCATCACTGTACTGAATGTGGAAAAAGCTTCAGATGGGTAGGTGGGCTTATAACTCACCAGCGTATTCACACAGGAGAGAAACCCTATCTGTGTACTGAGTGTGGGAAGAGTTTTATTCAGAAATGTAACCTTCAATCACACCAGCTAATTCACACAGGAGAGAAACCATTTCACTGTGCTGATTGTGGGAAGAGATTCAGAGGTTCAAAAGACTTAAAACTACACCAGCGAATTCACACTGGAGAGAAACCATATCAGTGTCCTCAATGTGGGAAGAGTTTCAGTTGGAGAAGCAACCTTAGAATACACCTCAGAATCCACACAGGAGAGAAACCCTTTGAGTGTACTGACTGTGGGAAGAGATTTGTAGAGTCAAATAAACTAAAGAGGCACCGTCGAGTTCACAGAGATTTAGTCCGTTTGGACACTTAAAAAAACTATTCAGTTTACAGAATGAAAGCACCTCAATCACACCAGAATACCAGCAGACCCATGTGTATCTCTGTCAGAATACCAGCACAGACCCATGTGTATCTCTGTCAGAATACCAGCACAGACCCATGTGTATCTCTGTCAGAATACCAGCACAGACCCATGTGTATCTCTGTCAGAATACCAGCACAGACCCATGTGTATCTCTGTCAGAATACCAGCACAGACCCATGTGTATCTCTGTCAGAATACCAGCACAGACCCATGTGTATCTCTGTCAGAATACCAGCACAGACCCATGTGTATCTCTGTCAGAATACCAGCACAGACCCATGTGTATCTCTGTCAGAATACCAGCACAGACCCATGTGTATCTCTGTCAGAATACCAGCACAGACCCATGTGTATCTCTGTCAGTTTTAATTGCAGATAACTGTTAAAATAAATGAATTAAAAAGTTTAGAAAAAGGTCAAATCTGAAAATTCCTGGTCTGCTATGTATGCAAATTATTATAGATCTAAAGCACCTACAGTGCCTATAGAAAGTCTACACCCCCTTTCAAAATGTTCACCTTTTGTTGCCTTATATCCTGGAATTAAAATGCATTAGAATAGTTTTTTTTTCATTTATCTACACATCCTACCCCACAACTTCCAAGTGAAAAAAATATTCTAGAAATTTGTAGAAAATTAATTAAAAATAAAAACTGAAATAGCATGGTTGGGTAAGTGTCCACCCCCCTTGTAATAGCAATCCTGAATTAGCTCAGGTGTAACCAATCGTCCTCAAAATTACACACCAAGTTAAGTGGCCTCCACCTGTATTAAATTGTAGTGATTCACATGATTTCAGGATAAATTCAGCAGTTTGTTTTGGTTCCCTCTGCTGGTAGTGCATTTCAAAGCAAAGACTCAACCATGAGCAACAAGGGACAAAGTTGTTGAAAGGCACAGATCGGGATGGGTATAAAAACATATCAAAGGCCTTGAATATCCCTTGGAGCATGGTCAAGACGATTATTAAGAAGTGGAAGGTGTATGGCACCACCAAGACCCTGCCTAGATCAGGCCGTCCCTCCAAACTGGATGTCCAAGCAAGAAAGAGACTAATCAGAGAGGCTACCAAGAGGCCAATGGCAACTTTGCAAGAGTACATGCTTTTATGGCCAAGACTGGTCAAAGTGTGCATGTGACAACAATATCCAAAGCACTCCACAAATCTGGCCTGTATGGTAGGGTGGCAAGAAGGAAGACATTACTCAAGAAAGCCCACCTTGAATCCCGTTTGAAGTATGCAAAAAAAACACCCGGGAGATTCTGTAGCCATGTGGCAAAAAGTTTTGTGGTCTGACGAAACTAAAATGGAACTTTTTGGCCTAAATGCAAAGCGTTTGGTTTGGAGCAAACCCAACACAGCGCATCATCCAAAGAACACCATCCCTACTGTGAAGCATGGTGGTGGCAGCATCATGTTATGGGGATGTTTCTCATCGGCAGGGACTGGGGCACTTGTCAGGATAGAAGGGAAAATGAATGGAGCAAAGTACAGAGAAGTCCTTGAGGAAAACCTGCTGCCCTCTGCAGGAAAGCTGAAACTAGGACGGAAGTTCACCTTTCAGCATGACAACGACCCAAAGCACACAGCCAAAGCTACACTGGAGTGGCTAAGGAACAAAGTTAAATGTCCTTGAGTGGCCCAGTCAGAGCCCTGACCTAAATCCAATCGAAAATTTGTGGCATGACTTGAAGATTGCTATCCATCAACGCTCCCCAAGGAACTTGACAGAGCTTGAACAGTTTTGTAAAGAATGGTCAAATATTGCCAAATCTAGGGGTGTGCAAAGTTGGTAGAGACCTATCCCAACACTCACAGCTGTAATTGCTGCCAAAGGTGCTTCCACCAAGTATTAACTCAGGGGGGTGACTTATCCAATTATGATCTTTCAGTTTTGTATTTTGAATATATAACTTTTTTCCCCTTAACAGTGTGGAGTACGGTGTGTAGATAAGTGGAAAAAAATCCTCATTTAAATGCATGAAACTCTGAGGCACTGACACAACAAAATGTGAAAAAAGTTCAAGGGGGTGTAGACTTTCATACGCACTGTATATGATGTGAGATCAGTGTGTGAATATACTGCAGCAATCATGAAAAAGCAGCAGGTGTCCCTGTAACTGGCTTATTCCTCAGTGCAGCGGCTGCATTGACCGACGTGCCTATCAGGACAGTCCTGGGAGTTCATGGAATAGCAAGATTTGCAGAAAGACATCAGCAGGAAGCTATACCTGCAGCATACAGACATGTGTCATGCATTGCGATAAGTAGGGCCCTGTGTTTTAAATGACTTTTTTATAATTTAGTAGTCGGCAATTGTTTTTTGATCATTTTCTCCCGTTTGGAATAGCCAATTATTTTTAGGCTCAGCTCACCACTACCACCCCGCGCTGACGCGAGTGGCGAAGACGAAGACACGCGTCCTCCGAAGTGTGCCGTTAGCCGACCGCTCACACAGACTCTCCATGCAGCCACCTCAGAGCTACAGCGTCGGAGGATAATGCAGCTCTGGGCAGCTTACAGGCAGATTAGACTACAGGGCCAGACTACAGGGGTCACTGGTGTGCGGTGAGCTGAGGACACCCTGGCTGACCTAAGAGCCCCCCCCCGGGTGGGGCTCGGTCAATTGTGCGCCGCCCCCTGGGAGCTCCCGTCCACAGTCAGCAGTGGAATAGCCTGGACTCAAACCGGTGACATCCAGTCTATAGGGCGCATCATGCAGTCCACGTGGAGCGCCTTTACTGGATGCGCCACTCGGGAGCCCCAATGACTTGTTTTTTTAACCTGTAATTTAGTCCTAAAGACACAAGATGTCGATATTACCTCCACTGTAAGCCACAATGAGAAATCATTAAACAGTCATCTCATTATGCTACTTTAACCATTTTAATTTGTCATGCCATTATTGCAAAGTATGTATTTGCAGATTAATAAACAGAACGCTGTAGACGGCTACTGATATGCATTTTACCCCTTACATCCCTGTGAACACATAGAACAGGATTTTAAAAGAGGGTTTTTTCAATATTATTTCATACAACTCAAAAGTGTAAATACATTATTTATAGGTTTTAATTTACCAGAATACTTTTACGTAAATCGTTTTGTAAAAACAAAATTATAATAATTTCCTTTATGTGCATCTCAATAGGCGCAAATGTGTATTTAGTCAACAGAAGGGAAGATACTGTTTTTTTAATGGATTTCCCTATTCTGGCACTGATCTCTGAACAGTATAGATAATATAACCATTTATTGGAAACTGGGCATTTGATAGATTATGTAAAACCTGTAAGCTGTGTATTACTTCTGTGTTTTGTTTTCATTTGTTTTGTTCTTTGAATATAATGTAAAAAGTTGTTCATAAAGCACCCATGAGTGTTGCTTATGTTTGCATGAAAGACAGAAACAAACACTTCTCAATCCTTGTGCATTATGTTTTGCTATTAAACTTAAGCATCGTCAGTTGGTTAACGTGGTCTTCTTTCATGGATTGTCGTTGCTCTGTGAAAATGTGTCCATATGAAACATTTCTTTCAGCATCCACAGAATTGGTAATAACTGACAAATATATGTTGTAGGAACAATTCAATAATTGATAATTTAATGTTTATCTGGGTTGATTAGTTCTCTTATTAATAATATTTAATTGACGTGTTACCAAGATCAAGGATTTACTATGAAAACACATTCACACACAGACACAAGGAATGGTTAATCAATAGTAGTATTTTATTAAGCACACAAAACAGAAATCAGAAAAGTCAGAAAGTAAATATCTTAGTCTAAGCACAAAACACAATTCAAAAACTCTCACTGCCTTAACTTGACTAGCAGGCAATTGAAATACACCGCCTGTCTCCTCACACACCAGCACTTGAGCAAGCAAGCAGACTGTGACGTAGTACTTGCTCACATACATGCCCACATCCAAGCACACAGCCTCAACTGAGATGATGCAGACAGTCCTAGAATATATCATATTAAGCTTATTAATGGTATATAGATTAAGTATATGGCCAGTTTACTTTTAAATAAATTCTTCATACAGCAATGAGGTAGATAACTTATAGTTACTTCATCAGGCTTCACTAAAAGTTAATTCACACGCAAAGTGTGCAAACTAAATAATTAACAGTGCAATTCTATGTGAATGTGTTACAATTAATTAATTTAGTCCTATGAAAGAAAAATGCAACTGGAATTATACTCAGCTGTTCCTTGAAGCTTAGACTTTTGGTCCGCTGTTTTGGAAACTCAATCTGTTGAAGTGTCCAGTACAAAAACTCTCCTTTCCGCAACAAAGTCTTCAGTCCTACACTGGATCAAACTCGATAGAATCAACAAACAGCTGCAACAAAGTCTTCAGTCCTCGGTATAGAATCCACAACAGCACCTGTCTGCTCTGTCCTCTTTGCTGAATCTTTTAGCTACGCAGGTAGCAGGGCACAGTTTTTGGATACTGTGGTTTTAGGTGTACAGCAGACCCAGACTGGTTTGTCTGATAAGTCTCTAGGTTTTACGGCAGTCCTCCAGCCTGGCCTCAGTCTCGTTGCTTGTGGTCATTGACTCACTTGCAGCTTGCTTCCTCCTCTTGGGTCTGTTTTCAGGCAGAGTCCCATCTTGATTCCGTTTTTAGGCAGAGTCCTGGAGTTGCAGCTTTGCTTAGCACAATGACAGCACCTTGTTTAGCATTCGATGTGGAGCGCAAAATGTTTAGTTTTCTTAGAAATTTATAGTCTTTCTCACTGCTAACTAGCCACTTTCATGAGATTATTGGTGTATCTTGCCTTTTTTAACCTGTCAAAACCCCAGCCCCTCACAGACAATTTCCGCCTGGGGGGCTGTGCCCTTAAATAAATCACAATATCTTCCAAAGTATAGACAGCACAGGCATGGTTCAGGGCTTGAATTCAAGGTAACCCCTTGGGCATCAAGACTAAAACCTCAGGTGTGATAAAAGTCTTACTCAGTACCACACTGGAAGGAGATACCCAGAAAAAATACATTAAAAAAAACAACAAACGCGTTTCATTTTTTTATGTTCTATAGTCATTTTTTCAACTTGTAGCATATGAAAAGAGCCAGTGCTTCACCAACATGTCTACTATACTGGGTAAAAATTTGGAACTATTTGAATAAAGGGATCAAATTCTACAGGAGTTTTTACAAAGGGTCCCCAAACCTCTCCAAACCTCTCCAAAAATGAACATTGTGTAAATCTTTATGTCAATTGAGTTCTAAAAGGATGTTATCTTCTGGCACCTCACATGCTATCCATTGCCACATGTATTTGTCTTTGAAAGGCTGTTTTTTTCCCCCTTATCTCATTCAAGAGGTGGGCGTGTTTGTTTGCACATCGATTACTCTGTGATGGATTGGGCTACAAACAAAGTAAAGGTATGAATGGAAAGCTTGTGACCTCCCCTACAACGTGATCAGGGAGACTTCACCGTCATCAAGATTGTAAGACCAGAGCAGCAAAACGCAAGCTAGTCGATTGCTTTTGTTTTGAATGCATGGGGGTACTAGACACATTGCGAATGGGATATCTCAGCGGTGAAATGACGGATTCGAAAAATTCCTTCGATGTTTGACGGTATGAAAACAACGATTTTGACATCGAGTCAGCTTTTTTTCTCTCTTGCTTTTGTAATAATATTAAAAATGAGTTATGAAATATAATATTTACGTGCAGTTCCGTGTTCCGCCCGCGGGACTAGAGGGCAGTATTTTGATGTTTTAATGTCCTTTTCCACTGGGACATTGCTAGTGTATGTCTTCCTTGAGTCAAAACGATTGTTGTTGCACATGTGAATTATCTGTACATAATTAAACTGTCCGCTCAGCCTAATCCAGTTCAGCCACCGGTCCTGTAATGCTCAACCCGCCTGAACAGTAGATCCTGTTCGCTGTCGGTATCCGACCCGGGGTCTCTCTGTGGTAGCTGCTACTCGATTCTCCTGGGCGGCTCAATCAGACTCAACTCCATGCCACTCTCCCTCCAAGTAGCAATAGCGACCCCCCTTACAACCACCCGCTCGTAGTTGCTTGGTTATTTGTTCCGTTCCGTTCCTTTCCTTTCCTTCGTCTCGTCTCGTCTCGCTCCTCTTTTCTCTGTTGCTCTCTTTTTGAGCGGTTTCTATCTTAAAACCCTGAAGCTAATTGATTAACTAATAATAATTAACCCCTTCGTGTGGAATGCGCTTCCAAACAGTAATCAATTCAGGGGGGTGGGACACCTGTAACATGTTCATGTATCTATTTCAGTACAATGTAGTTTCTTCACTGTAATAAGATTTTTTTTTTTTTTTTTTTTAACATTTACATTTTATTTCTGTCCATAGAAAAACAATGTTTTCTGGGGAGAGTAAAAAATACATTAACTTTGATTCATGTACTCTCTCACTCTCACACTCTCACACACTAACTCTCTCTCTCTCTCTCTCTCTCTCTCTCTCTCTCTCTCTCTCAATTCAATTCAATTCAATTCAAAGTGCTTTATTGGCATGACTTATTTTCCACAGTGTTGCCAAAGCAAATACATACATATTATGAACAGATGCATCTGTATACAAACAAGGAACAGTGGTAACAAAATAATAATAAATAAAATAGAAGATAAATAATAATAATACAGAAATTGAAATATTGAAATAATGATATTGAA
Source organism: Acipenser ruthenus (assembly GCF_902713425.1). Lineage (NCBI taxonomy): Eukaryota > Metazoa > Chordata > Actinopteri > Acipenseriformes > Acipenseridae > Acipenser > Acipenser ruthenus. Next base: position 2,714,990 of record NC_081246.1, read on the forward strand.
ACTATTAAATTGTGCCGTCACTGCGTGCCCCTCAGGTTGTGGCAGGTGGCTACATATTTGGCAGCCATTGGAGCTGTGTGTCCCTCCCCTAGGAGGACAGCAAGTTTCTCTGAGTCTGCCATTTGTCTGAAAAGAGGATATTTTTCTTGTACTTTAATGAAGAATGATTCTCTGATATGGCTGTATTTTATACAGTGTAGGAGAAAGTGCATCTCAGTTTCCACCTCTCCTGTCTCGCAGTGACCACAGAGCCGATCTTCTCTGGGCAGCCAGGTCTGCCTGTGTCTGCCTGTCTCTATGGCCAGGCTGTGGTCACTTAGCCTGTACTTGGTTAGGATCTGTCTCTGCTTCGTATCTCTGACAGTGGAGAGATACTCTGCTAGGCTGTAGTTTCTTTTTAGGGCCCAATAGCAATCAAGTTTATTTTGGGATTTTATTTCTGTGTCCCAGTGTTCCAGATAGGAGTTTTTGGTTTGTTTTATAATTTGGTTTACTCTGATTGGGGGCTGGTAAGCAGTGCTGACCTGAAGCTTGTTGGAGTTAGTATTGGAGGGGGTCAGTGTGATGAGCTTCAAAGCCAGCTGGCATAGGGGACTCTTTTCAGGGCTGAGCTCTTGGGTCTGGAGGGCCTTGTACTGGAGTGAGTCAGGTTCACTTTTTTCAAGGTGCAACCAGAATTTGAGTGCTCTTTTCTTTATATTAATAAGAGCTGGATATCGGCCTAATTCTGCCCTGCATGCGTGGTTTGGTGTATTTCTTTGCACCTGCAGTGTATTCTTGTATAGTTCAGCATATACATATATATATATATATATATAGCAGTATAGTTCTTTCTCGTTCTTTCTTTCTCTCTCTCTCTCTCTCTCTCTCTCTCTCTCTCTCTCTCTCTCTCTCTCTCTCTCTCTCTTTCTCTTTCTCTCTCTCTCTCTCTCTCTCTCTCTCTCTCTCTCTCCGCAATGTTAAAAATGCCTGCAAGCTGTGTGACGACATATTCATGTGACAGACATGGACCAATCAAAACGCGAAACTGTTATGCGGTTCCATCCCCAAAACCGGGCCTGTGTCATACCTCGTGTGCGTGGGGGATTATGGAGTTGTTTAGCTGCTGCAACAGAGAAGTTTAATTTGTGTGCATGATTTGTTTACTATACTAAGCAATCAATGCAGATACTGTATCACAGCTAGTACAGTAGTTTATTCTTTATGGCGCCAGAACGCTGTGTACGGATTGTATTGTTACAGTAACGCGCTGTGTCGCTGCTACTTGCTAAATAAGTCAAGTGCTGACTGAATAACAAAGAGAGGCTCCCAATATTATTCATAATAAAAGCGTGAATACAGAAAGGATATCAGTCTCAAGCTAACAGTCAGTGAAGATGGACGTCAGCGTCTCCGTGTCGTTCTTTCAAGACGAGCTCGCCTCTACCATCGAGCACGCAGTGAAAGCGGCTGTAGACACCGTCTTGTGCCAAATCACAAAAGTTGTCGGCGGCAAATTCACTGAATTCCGAATGGAAATGGCTGGAAAGGAGAAAGAGAATGAAAGTCTGAAGCTGAGATTGGAAATATCAGAGAGCGAGTTGAAAGCAGTGCGGGAATGCATGAACGCTGCAGATGCAGACATTAAACAACCTCTCAGAAACATGAACCCCGACTGCAATGAACAAGACTTTCAGAGGAACGAGAACCAGGGATTATTCATCAGAGTTCAAGGTAAATTGTATTAATGTTACGATTCTTAGTCATTTTATGTTAAATGTTAAATAAATAAAAAATAATACGGTAAGAGGTTTGTTTGTTTACGTGCAAGTTTTGCACAAATAAAGGCTGACTTAATCTAAAGCATCAGTTTTGTAAACAGCAGATTTTTTTTTTTACTTTTCGTTTAAAAAAGTGTTTGCCTGCACATATTCAACGTTTTTTTTTTTAACTGCATAAAAAATAATACTGTTGATCTTAAATTGCTTTGTGAAATAAATAGACGGCATTGTTCAATGGGGATAGTATTCAGCAGGCTTACAGTCGCGCCACAAGCACTAAAGTTTAAATGACCAGTACAGGGGAAGCAGTGTGGAGTAGTGGTTAGGGCTCTGGACTCTTGACCTGAGGGTTGTGGGTTCAATCCCCAGTGGGGGACACTGCTGTTGTACCCTTGAGCAAGGTACTTTACCTCGATTGCTCCAGTAAAAACCCAACTGTATAAATGGGTAATTGTATGTAAAAATAATGTGATATATGTATAATGTGAAATAATGTATAATGTGATATCTTGTAACAATTGTAAGTCGCCCTGGATAAGGGCGTCTGCTAAGAAATAAATAATAATAATAATAATAATAAAGGGGGGAAAAAAAATCGTACGCTTTTTTTGTTTTTATGTTATTGTTGTTTGGGTGATTTGACACTAAATAATGAGTTTGTTAATTAATTAATTAATTAATTAATTAATTAATTAAGTATAATCTGTTCCTGAAATGTAACTCATCCTGTGTACTCCCTATGACCTTAGAAGTACCCCAGCTGAATACGTCTCTCTATGGGATGAATATCCATGATTTATTTTTTCATATAATTCTAAACTCCACAGAATTTGGCCCTCTTTGAATTACACTCCTGTATTTATCTGTGTAGTGAGAATTAAAAGCTTTCATCATTTTGTTTCCACAGATAATACAGAGAGGCAGACTTTCACTGAAGCCAATGAGGGGCTAGACACTGTTTACACACAAGAGGGGATCTTTGATCATGAACAGCGTGCAAGTTTAATGCAGGTTACACAGCAGACGTCTTTGGAAGGTAAAGAAGCCCCAAGACTTGAGTCTGTCCACATTAAAGAGGAGGCACCTGAACTGGAGCCTGTCCACATTAAAGACGAGGCCTATGAATTTGAACTCGTCCACATTAAAGAAGAGGCACCTGAACTGGAACCTGTCCCCATTACAGGGAAAGTTTCTAAAGAAAATAAAGTCAATATACTGGAGGACAATGTAGTTCAGCTGGGCTCTAGTCATTGTGTTTATTGTCCACCTGAATTGGTCCACATGAAACACAATCAGTCTGTCTCTGAAGACGCTTGTTCTAGTGTTGGAGAAGAGGGCACTGTGCTGGGGTCCATTCAGGTGGAACGTCACACCCCAGAAGATGGAAAGGAGGAAGGAGCAATGCCATGCACTAGCAGCACAACATGTAAGCAGAATGTCAAAAAACCAGTTATATAGAATTGCAATTGTTTGGCGAAGGATTAAGAGTTTATCATTATTCTAAATTATGAATATTTCAATTAGAATAAACTGTTGATTGTACAGCCACATAGAAAATATGATAATCAACACGACTGTTTTCAAGTTTTTGAGTAGATCTAATTCTGTATGTGTGTATAGTCTGACAAACTTGCCTTTTAATGTTCTCATTATCAGTGATGGTTGTGAGGTGAAGCCTTGGAAGAATGTGAATGGGATTTCATGCTGTGCAGTAACCTTTGTTTCTCTTTCCTCCGCTTCTAAAGTAGATAGAGGAAGACACAACTTCACTCCAGCACCCCCTTCTGATGGCAAAATGCAGCATAAGAAACACAGAGAGTCTTCATCGCAAGATGAATATGTGAAGAAACTGAGAACTCGCTCAGTTCAAAATCTTTCTGTACAAGATAGCAGACCACTTACACTGGGTTATAGATTGACTCTACATCCTGAGGGTGTTAACAATTCTGCAACCCAGGGCAACTTCATTCCCCTACAAACTCCCCAGCAGATTCCTTCAGAGCAGATCTTGTATCAATGTGGCACCAATTTCAGTGACCTGGGAAACCTGAAAGCACACCAACAGATTCACAAAGAACAGAAACCCCATCACTGTACTGAATGTGGAAAAAGCTTCAGATGGGTAGGTGGGCTTACAACTCACCAGCGTATTCACACAGGAGAGAAACCCTATCTGTGTACTGAGTGTGGGAAGAGTTTTATTCAGAAATGTAACCTTCACTCACACCAGCGAATTCACACTGGAGCGAAACCATATCTATGTCCTCAATGTGGGAAGAGTTTCAGTTGGAGAAACTACTTTAGAATACACCTCAGAATCCACACAGGAGAGAAACCTTTTGAGTGTGCTGAGTGTGGGAAGAGATTTGTAGGGTCAAATTATCTAAAGAGACACCGTCGAGTTCACAGAGATTTAGTCCGTTAGGACACTTAAAAAAAAAAAAAAAAAAAAAAATTATATATATATATATATATATATATATATATATAAAAATAAATAAAATATATTCAGTTTACAGAATGAAAGCACCTCAATCACACCAGAATACCAACACAGACCCATGTGTATGCAAATTATTATAGCCCTGTGATCTACAGCACCTATATAATGTAAGAGCAGTGTGTGAATCATGGAAATGCAGCAGGATGATGGTTATTATTCAAGGAGCAGGTGTCCCTGTAACTGGCTTATTCCAATGCATTGACCGACGTGCCTATCAGCACAGTGCTGGGAGTTCATGGAAGATTTGCAGAAAGACATCAGCAGGAAGCTATAACTGCAGCATACAGACCTGTGTCATGCATTGTGATAAGTAGGGCACTGCGTTTTACATGACTTTGTTTTTTAACCTGTAATTTAGTCCTAAAGACACAAGATGTCGATATTACCTCCACTGTAAGCCACATAATGAGAAATCATTAAACAGTCATCTCATTATGCTACTTTAACCATTTTAATTTGTCATGCCATTACTGCAAAGTATGTATTTGCAGATTAATAATCAGAATGGTGTAGATGGCTACTGATATGTACTCATATCTGAGCATCAAAAGAAACGTATCACTTATATGTGGATAGAATTTACTAGATATGATCGAAAAATGACAAACTCTGTTTTAGAGCAGGTGCAGTGACTTTTTATTGTGCTGATTTAACAATTGACATCACGAAGGTGCTGCAAAATGATCTGTCGATCTTGGGCAGGTGTTGACTCTTGGTCTCCCAGTTCGTGGCCTGTTGTTGACAGAGTGTGTCTGGTTATACCGTCTCGTCAGATTTGAAATTGCTCGCTGTGAGCACCCAAGACGACGAGCCACGGCACGCTGCCCTAGTCCAGCCTCCAACATGCCGATCGCACGAAGGCGCTGCTCTCTTGACAGACGTGGCATATTGTTTTTTTTCTGTGATTTTCTTTATTGCTTTTATTGAAGCTTGCAATTCAACAGCTGAAATCACTCCATATCAGTGATGTAGTCAAGACCAAACCTACCGAGACCAAGAACAAGACCTAACGTACTGAGACCTTCTTCTGCTTCTACTTTTGTATAAAAAGCGCTATATAAATGCAATAAATATATACAGTACTCCCTCACTATAAGGCTCTCGGTTATAACGTGTCTCAGATATAACGCTCCTACAGCAGGTCCTCCAATTCCCTATACTAGGATTCATGCAATATTGCTACAGTAAATACAGTACCGGTGTTGTTCAAACTGTAAACAACTGCTCAATCCAACTTCCGTTTCTGTTTCTCCCTTTTGATGAAGTATCTGAACTAAAGACAAGCTGCGCTGGCACTTTATAACACAGACATCTTATTCAGCATACGTTTTATAACTAAATAAATATCAGGTCTATTACGTAGTTATCTTTCCTAATGTATTTACTTTTTTGCTGCGAGAGGAGCTGCAGCTTTCTCCGGGAGACGAGGCGCTTCAGCCCCGTTCCGGCACCCGAACCTGGGGCGAGCCCATTCCCTCTTCCCCTCTCCCGACCCGCTCTCCTTCTCGCACTTCGAACTGAACTCCTGACCACCATTTAACCATGCTATTTATAGTTTAAAAACTGCTAATTAAATTCTACGAGTGGGAATGTTACCTTTTGTTCTTTATTTTTTGTAAGAAGTATAGCGTTGATTACATGGTGCTTTATGCATGGTTAATTCACAGAAAGTTACATTTTTGCTTCACTATATTTGTGCATTATAGAGAGGTAGTTATTTTATTTTGTGTTTTAGTCAGATGTGTGTTGTGTTGTGTCCCGCAGCTCCCTCACCGCCTCCCCCGTTTATAATGCTCTTCGGTTATAACGCTCATATATGCTGAGATATTGAGTTGTATCGTTTTTCTGCTGAGATGTTGGGTTGTGTTGTTTTTCTGCTGAGATATTGAGTTGTGTTGTTTTTCTCTAGATCTGCCTTTGACTTCTTCTTTCCATTCATGTGACATTATGACCTCTGCCAACCTCACCTACTTCCTATATGTATAGATGTTGAGTAGTTGGGTTGGCAGAAGTTAATGTTCACATTGTCACATGATTTGAATGGAACAAGGAAGTGCACTAATAGGGCTCTGGACTCTTGACCGGAGGGGTCGTGGGTTCAATCCCAGGTGGGGGACACTGCTGCTGTACCCTTGAGCAAGGTACTTTACCTAGATTGCTCCAGTAAAAACCCAACTGTATAAATGGGTAATTGTATGTAAAAATAATGCGATATTTTGTAACAATTGTAAGTCGCCCTGGATAAGGGCGTCTGCTAAGAAATAAATAATAATAATAATTCAGTACCGGAGGGAAATGTAAAACAAAAAGCAACTCGAATTTTATTCAAAGCGACTTGCTCTTTGTGCCAGGGTAAATTAGGGATTTATAAATGCACTATGTAAAAAACAAAATTGGCCAACAATGTATATGTGACTTGGTAGCCATACCTAGGCCAATGCTGCCATCTTGTGGCATTGCGGAAATAAAAAAAGATAAAAAAAAGGTGCTATTGGTAGTTGTGACGTGGATGAGTGTAACTGTGTAAAATACCAATTTCTGTATCACATATGATACAATGCTTAGCCACCCCTCTATATTATTTTAAATCCAGCCTCACGCCAGAATTTTTCAGGGAAAAAAAGTGTTTTGTACAAGAAACAGAATCTTGGTTCCATAAATAAAGTAGCTTTTCTCACTGGACATGTGCAGTGACTAAATTACAAGCAAGACTGCTTTAACAACAGGAGAAATGTGATGCTGTGTCCAAAATGGGTTAAACCGGGCGAGGCCAATGCTGGCCCTTCCAGTCCTGGTCATTCTTTTAACCCTGTTCTGAATTGTTTAATCAAACAAATGAAACCTCCATCCAGACCTTGAAGTGGTTCATTATCTAATTTCACCTGTTAAACCTGGAGTGAAATGGCCCTCCAGGAACGTGATTGGATACCCTTGTTTTAAACTATAACCAGTGATAATCCAGTATAATACCCAATAGCTGCTTTAAAAAATGACTATCTGTGTTATAACTCTCTGGGTTAAACTTCATGGCTGGGTCTCTTTCTGCCAGCAGTCTCTCTCTCTCTCTCTCTCTCTCTCTCTCTCTCTCTCTCTCTCTCTCTCTGTCTCTCTGTCTCTCTGTCTCTCTGTCTCTCTCTCTCTCTCTCTCTCTCTCTCTCTCTCAAATTCAAATTCAAAGGTGCTTTATTGGCATGACCATTATTCACAGTATTGCCAAAGCAATGTATACACAGTACATCATCTGAACATTAAATAGACAATAACACTGATGAGAATAATAATGATAATAATAATGGTAAACAAATATAAATAATAACCACGTTATTAATAAGTTAACAATAACAACAATGAAATATAACAAGATTTGAACTAATGTAGAGTGCTCACTGTTTGTCCCTCAGGCTGTGACAGGCGGCTGTGTACTGGGCTGCCAGTTGGACACAGCTGGACTCCTCTCCGAGGAGGATTGGGAGTTTTTGAGAGTCTGGCAGGTCTGGGAATGTTTTGCAGAGATTTTTTATTTGTGGGAAGAAAGTTTCCCTTATTTCTCTGTATTTTGTACACTGCAGTAGAAAGTGCATCTCTGTCTCTACTTGTTGGAGTTGACAGTGATGACACAGCTGGTCCTCTTTGGGCAGCCAGGTCTGCCTGTGTCGGCCTGTTTCTATGGCCAGGCTGTGCTCACTGAGCCTGTATTTGGTTAGGATCTGCCTCTGCTTGTTGTCTTTCACCCTGCTCAGGTATTCAGCCAGGGTGTAGTGTCTTTTTAGGGCCCGATAGCACTCTAATTTGCTTTGTGTTTTTGTGTGTGTGTCCCAATAGGTGAGGTAGTTTTGTTTGTGTTGTGTTATAATTTGGTTTGCTCGAATTGTCTGTGTTGGAGCAGTGCTGTCCTGAGGCTGGTTGGTGTTAGTGTGTGTTAGTGCAGTGAGCTTCAGGACCAGCTGGCTGAGGGGACTCTTCTTTTGGCTCAGTTCTTGGTACTGCAGGGCTTTACTGTGGTAGGAGTTTGGGTTGCTTTGTTTTAGATGAAGCCAAAATTTAATTGCTCTTTTTTGTATTGAGATCAATAATGGATATTGACCTAGTTCTGCCCCGCACGCGTTGTTTGGTGTTTTTCTCTGTATTTGCAGGATGTTTTTGCAGAACTCTGTGTGCAGGGCTTCTATTGGGTGTTTATCCCATTTAGTGTAATCCTGCTCTGTGAGCGGACCCCACACTTCACTGCCATAGAGGGCAATGGGTTTGATAACACTTTCAAAAATTTTGAGCCAAATTCTAATGGGGAGTTTTATATAAAGCTTTTTCTTTATGGAATAGAAAGCCCTGCGGGCCTTCTCTCTCAGTGCATTCACTGCCGGGTTAAAGCTACCTGATGCGCTGATGTTTAGGCCCAGGTAGGTGTAGTGCATGCAGTGTTCTATTGTGGTGTGGTGTAGTGTGAAGATGTATCTACTTTCCTGATATCTGGGTTTTTTCTGAAATATCTTGATTTTAGTTTTGTTCATGTTTACTGTCAGGGCCCAGGTCTGACAGTACTGCTCTAGCACTGACAGGCTCTGCTGCAGCCCCTGCTCTGTGGGCAACAGCAGGACCTGGTCATCTGCGTAGAGTAGGAATTTAATTTCAGTATCAAGCAGAGTGAGGCCAGGGGCTGAAGATTGCTCCAACACTGTGGCCAATTCATTGATGTAGATGTTGAACAGTGTTGGACTCAAACTGCACCCCTGTCTCACTCCACGCCCCTGTGAGAAGAATTGTGTTCTTTTATTGCCAATCTTTACACCACATTTATTTTCCGTATACATTGATTTAATTGTGTCATAGGTTTTACCTCCTACACCACTTTGGAGGAGTTTATAAAATAATCCTTCGTGCCAGATTGAATCAAAAGCCTTTTTGAAATCTATAAAGCAAGCTAATAATTTATTTTTATTTTGGTTTACATGTTTGTCTATTAGGGTGTGTAGGGTGTAAATATGATCAGTAGTGCGGTGTTTTGGAAGGAAGCCAATCTGACTCTTACTCAAGACACTGTGTTCGGTAAGGAAGGCCAGTATCCGGGCGTTAATGATACTGCAGAATACCTTCCCCAGGTTACTGCTCACACAGATGCCCCGGTAGTTATTGGGGTCGAATTTGTCTCCACTCTTAAAGACAGGGGATATAATCCCTTGGTTCCAGATGTCAGGGAAGTAGCCCACACTTAGTATCAGGTTAAACAGTTTGCGCAGGGCCTCCTGCAGCTTAGGGCTGCTGTGCTTCAGCATCTCATTGGAGACGCTGTCTACCCCGCTGGCTTTCCTATTCTGGAGGGTCTGCAGTTTCTCTTTAAGTTCCTGCACAGTGATTGGAGAGTCCAGTGGATTCTGGTTGTCTTTAATTGACAATTCTAGTTTTTTCAGTTTTTCATAAATATTGTTTTGATCTAATGGTTGTTCATTGTGTGTTATGTTTTGATAGAGTTTTTCAAAATGGTTTTTCCATATATTTCCATTTTGTATGGCCAATTCTTCTGGTTTTGATTTATTTAGTTTTTTCCAATGTTCCCAGAATCGGTTTGAGTTAATGGACTCCTCGATTTCTGTCAGTTGCTTGTTGATGTGGTTATTTTTTTTTCTGTTTTAGTGTGCGTTTATAGTAATTTAGAGTTTCACAGTAGCTGAGGCGTAAATCTTGGTTGTCTGGTTGTCTATGTTTTTGATTTGATAATTGCCTAAGTCTTTTCCTTATATTTTTACAATCTTCATCAAACCAATTTTCTTCTTTCAGTTTTTTCTTTTGAGTGTTCCGAATTATTTTTAGTTTGGATTTTAAAGCCGCCTGTCTAAATATTTCATTCAGGTTTTCTACAGCTAGATTTACTCCCAGTTTACTGTGAGTATGTGGTGCAACCAGAAAGGTGTTTAATAGTGATTCTCTCTCTCTCTCCAGTCATTATTTCTGTGAAACTGCACACAAATACCAGTGTTTTAGAAGTGTGCTTCTAAAACATTGTACGACTCAAAGGCAGGGTAAATCACTTTTTCATGCTAAAAAGCCTTACAATTAACCACAAACTCATTTTTTTTTTGTTGCATGGGAACACATCCGGAAGTCGTACATTATGCTAACAAGACTTAAGCAGTGAAAATCCTGTTTGTGAATTAACCTCGCGCACCATTCTACTATAAGTGAAGACCATACTCCCCAGTAATGTTGTTGAAGCTGACACCCTGGGATCCTTCAAAAAGCTGCTTGATGAGATTCTGGGATCAATAAGCTACTAACAACCAAACGAGCAAGATGGGCTGAATGGCCTCCTCTCGTTTGTAAACTTTCTTATGTTCTTACACCAAGCAATCCTAATGGCAAGCTTCTTTGACCAATATTTGAGTTAAGACCAATATTTCTAATTAAGTTGTTTTATAATCAAGGTTATTAAAAACACTTAAGATACTACAAATAATAAACAATACCCGTGATTAGTCACCAGATAGTTGATTGCTTTGGCTTAGACTTTTCTGTGCCTTAGCAATGAAATGCAATTAATTGTACGCTAGCCTTAAGCAGCAGCTATCATGGATGCGAGGGGAAAAAAGTGATGTTTGTACCAAAATATGTATTACATTAGCACAGCTGTGTTATTGCTGCGGGCTACCAACAACATCAGACTTGAGCTTAATTCACTGAGCAAGATTTGTTTTAAGAACCTCTTTCTAAGTGTAGTCTATTGTAGATATACTAGTGATATTTTAAAAATGTACTGCACTAAACATTTTGACTGGATATTCTTTATATCATTAACCTAAATGCTGGTATTTGAGTTTGATTGGGATTGCTGAAGCTTCGGTTATGTAGGATAATGTTGTAAATTATAACGATGCAATAGTTATAGGTTGTTTTTGTATAGACTTTTTTTTCCCAATGAATATCATTCTCGTAAACCCCCCTTTTTAATACATGTGCGTGACACATCCAAACCCAATCGCTGGAAAACATGGAAGCTGAAAATAAGAGTTTCAAACCGGAAAAAAGGTTTGAAACTCTGTTCTGATTTTGGCCGGTTTCAACACAAAACCCAGCTGCAAGAGAAAGCGTCCCGCGCAGTTCACAGAGAAGATAACGGGATGAAACTAATTCTGGACCCATGACCAAAAGACCTTGACTCATAACCACAGCTGCACAAAGAAAAGCAAAGTGAAATGTCTGTATTGTATTGCTTGCACACATAGGGCTGTGAAGAAGATAAGAATTTACAAAAAAACATTCTGCGTAATAAGGGTGTCAGCAGTTTTAAGAGGGGGCTACAAGCCAATTTAGCAAACAAGTTAGAACCTCCGGTGAAGAGTCCAGAGCCCTGACCACTACTCCACACCGCTGCATGCTTGTGTAAATTCATGTATTCTAGAACACTCAGGCTTGTGCTTGACATGAGTGTCTCCTGCATAATGTAATAAAAACCATTAACCGTGTCAAAGGACTTCACGTTTCTTTATTTTATCATCTACTTTATTCAACTGCTACTTTTCGACACGACTTTTTAACTTCACCAATCAAAATAAAAAGGACAGGGTGAAGTGGATTTTTTAACTAGCGCTGCTATCACTGCTATTGTTGGAAGTACAGCAGAACCTCAGAGTTTCGAAGCCCTTGGTAAGAGGCTGTTCATAAGTCTGAAATATCTGGAACTAATAAATGAGTTCAATGGTTTTAATAAATGTGTACACCTGCTATCTACACCCTCAATCTGGAGAATACAAGGATACTAGCACAATACTGCAAAACTCGTATTGTTATTGTTCACAATAAGGGCTATATTTACATTACCATTGACATTTTAACTGTAGCAAAAACACGGATTTAAACATCAGGGAAAACATGGGTTAATGTGGTGCTTGTTTTTATTTTAAACAAAATGCATTCATGCAACTTTATTGGTAATTCAGCTGCCTTTGGCTTGAAATAACAACCCTGTGCTTTGTTTACAACTAAAATGTTCCTCGTAAAATTGCCCGTACTTGCTTTCAAATGTGCCTCACTTGTCTGGACTCTGTGACCTGTGTGTTATAGAATGGGACTGTGGAACTAGTTATGTGTGGGCTTACTCAAATGAATGTGCTCTGTGCTTGTACCCACAATCCCTGTCTGAACTCTCTATACTGCCTTCTGTTCTGGATTAACCTCAAACCAGTCTGCCCAGCATTACACTGTGTCAGAGCTCTGTGCAACTATTCTGCAACAAATATGGCAGAGCAGAAGGATCTCAGTGACTTCACGTGGGACGAGCTGGTCTATATAATATAACATAACGGTTCAGAATTCTTACAAAATGCTTTCTCACAGTGTGCATTTGACCTTTGACCTCCCTATTAACACCCTGCAGTCTTTTACTTCCACTTCAAATAACTAATGTGAAAGACTGTAACACAAGTTACTGTAATCATCTTTCAGGGCCAGTCCTCTCACGTTCTATGTAGTATTTCTTTCTGATGTATTTCTTACAGTGGGGGGCAGGTTAATGGTTAAACTCTGGTGTGAACAGCTATATTTAGAGATTAGGCATGTTTGGGAGTTGCATTGAGGCCTCAGTGGTGCTCACACTTCTGAGTTTTAAAAAGTCACCTGGATTTAATCACTTAAAGAGAAAATGGCACAACATGAAATTTAAACAACAAGAATACATTAGTTGGGCTCCTGAGTGGTGCATCCGATATAGGCGCTCCACGTGGAGTGCAGGATGTGCCCTATAGCTTGGAGGTTGCCGGTTCGAGTCCAGGCTATTAATCCAGAGATTAGGTCTGCCAGGGTGTCCTCTGCTTACCTCGCACCAGTGACCCCTGTAGACTGGCTGGGCGCCTGTGGGCTTGCCTGTAAGCTGCCCAGGGCTGCGTTGTCCGGCGACGCTGTAGCTCTGGGTTGGCTGCATGGCGGGCCTGCAGAGTGAAAAGAAGCGGTCGGCTGACGGCACACACTTCGGAGAACAGCGTGTGTTCATCTTCACCGCTCCCGAGTCAGCGCAGGGATGGTAGCGGTGAGCTGAGCCTAAAATACAATTGGACATTTCAAGTTGGTAGAAAAACTGTGTAAAATAATAAGACATTAGTTAAAGTTACATTGATAATTCATACCTGCATCAAGGTGCTCTTTAACTGGTCATGGGGTTGTTTAGGTTCCCCTCCATGGAGTGTGATATACTCGGAAAACTGGATTTTACTGATATTATTAGAGACTTTGCACAGATGAAATCGAGAAGATTAATTTAAGACAAGTGTATGATTTAATTACTCTGCGATGTAAGGTTTACTTAGAACAGAGGTGATTAGGAACATTTAAATAACGTGCTGTTTAGTTTTAAGATAGTGGTATTAAGCACTTACTTTTAATATTCCTAACATTGTCTTTTAAAGGGTTATTTTCATATATTGAGCATCAAAATAAACTTGTCACTTATATTTCAGCATCAAAAGAAACATATCACTTATAGTTGAGCATCAAAAGAAACGTATCACTTATATTTGGATAAAATTGACTAGATGTGATCAAAAAATGACAAACTCTGTTTTAGAGCAGGTGCAGTGACTTTTTATTGTGCTGATTAACAATTGACATCACGCTGTTCTGGTTCCTTGCCCAGGGGCCCATGATACCAAAATCCGGCCCTGATAGAAGTCCTTGGAATTTGAATGAACTGGAACAATTTTGTGTTGAAGAATGGTCACAAATCACTAAAGAATCATGCCAAAAGCCCATCGACAAATATCCTCATTGTTTAAAAGAGGTTATTATTGCTAAAGGTGCCACAACTAGTTATTAATTTATTTTTCCTTGTCAGGGTATGAATACTTTTGAAATAGCATTTTGGGAGTTTTGCAAAAACAATTTTAGACATCTATTTCTTGTAACTTTTTTTCCTCATCTACGAAAGCAAAACTTTTGCTACAAAAGATTTTTCCTATAATTATTTGTTTTCGAGAAATTTCTAGAAAATTTCCTTTGGGGTATGTAAACTTTTGACTACAACTGTACATAACATAGAAAAAGCTTGTATGGTTTGTATATATTTTCTCCCTATGGGATGAGTCATGTGATAAAACTTGCCTGTTATGGGAGTTCTAGCTCTCATACATCCCTGCTACCTCTGGTCTTTCTGAAAAGGCTTTCTAAACCAAATTTTTAGACTTCACGTAAATAAAAATAATAATAATAATAATAATAATAATAATAATAATAATAATAATAATAATAATAATAAAACCAGAGCAATCAAGAGAACACTCTTCTTGTTAGTGTAATTTTAGCATAACTAAAATGTTGCTGCATATAGTCCAAACAGGTAATCGTCAGTTCTGCGCTCCCAGTACTGCACTGTTTCCCAGTTGGCTCAGAGTGAAAACACTGCAACCATGGATTGCAACTCGAGAAGGTACAGAGAAGGGCATCTAGGCTGATATGAGCTATGGGAACAGGTTACAAGAATTAAATCAGTTGTTTTTGACTACTGCTTCCTGAACCTGACGTCACCACCCACACGCCACACTAAGCCATCTGTGACGGGGGGAGAAACCTCAACAGCCGTGCCCCACCTGAAAGCGTCAGGAAGCCACCTTAGTGAAGCCATGGAGGGGGTGCACCAGCGTGGCAAGGTGGGGCTCCAGGAGCGGGAGAGCGACCAACTCCACGCCTCACTGCAGGAGTCTGAACACCTCTTTCCAGTCAGGTCAGAGAATGGGGTATGGACTGGGATGGTTCAACACCACATCGACACA
>NC_081246.1:4502500-4607613 GCF_902713425.1 Acipenser ruthenus
GAGCTCCAGAGCCAATTTGGCCACCAATGGGCAGCAGTTTCTTACCTTTCTCTAATTTGAGTGTTTTAATGTTGCTATGAAACTGGCTCCATTGTGGCTCTAAGTGTGGGCCGGTAATGCATTGATGTCTATGGAGCTCCAGAGCCAAAATCGCCGCCACTGGGCACCAGTTTCCTACCCTTCTCTAATCTCATCTATGTGTTTTAATGTTATTATGAAACTGGCTCTATTGTGGCTCTAAGTGGGGGCTGGTAATGCATTGATGTCTCTGGAGCTCCACAGCCAAAATTGCCACCACTGGGCACCAGTTTCCTACCTTTCTCTAATCTCATCTATGTGTTTTAATGTTATTATGAAACTGGCTCTACTGTGGCTCTAAGTCAGGGCCAGTAATGCATTGATGTCTATGGGGCTCCAGAGCCAATATGGCCGCCAATGGGCAGCAGTTCCTTACCTATCTCTAATTTGAGTGTTTTAATGTTGCTATGAAACTGGCTCCATTGTGGCTCTAAGTGTGGGCTGGTAATGCATTGATGTCTATGGAGCTCCAGAGCCAAAATGGCCGCCACTGGGCACCAGTTTCCTACCTTTCTCTAATCTCATCTATGTGTTTTAATGTTATTATGAAACTGGCTCTACTGTGGCTCTAAGGCAGGGCCAGTAATGCATTGATGTCTGTGGAGCTCCAGAGCCAATTTGGCCACCAATGGGCAGCAGTTTCTTACCTTTCTCTAATTTGAGTGTTTTAATGTTGCTATGAAACTGGCTCCATTGTGGCACTAAGTGTGGGCCGGTAATGCATTGATGTCTATGGAGCTCCAGAGCCAAAATGGCCGCCACTGGGCACCAGTTTCCTACCCTTCTCAAATCTCATCTATCTGTTTTAATGTTATTATGAAACTGGATCTATTGTGGCTCTAAGTGGGGGCTGGTAATGCATTGATGTCTCTGGAGCTCCAGAGCCAAAATGGCCACCACTGGGCACCAGTTTCCTACCTTTCTCTAATCTCATCTATGTGTTTTAATGTTATTATGAAACTGGCTCTACTGTGTCTCTAAGTCAGGGCCAGTAATGTATTGATGTCTATGGGGCTCCAGAGCCAATATGGCCGCCAATGGGCAGCAGTTCCTTACCTATCTCTAATTTGAGTGTTTAAATGTTGCTATGAAACTGGCTCCATTGTGGCTCTAAGTGTGGGCCGGTAATGCATTGATGTCTATGGAGCTCCAGAGCCAAAATGGCCGCCAATGGGCACCAGTTTCCTACCTTTCTCTAATCTCATCTATGTGTTTTAATGTTATTATGAAACTGGCTCTACTGTGGCTCTAAGTCAGGGCCAGTAATGCATTGATGTCTATGGGGCTCCAGAGCCAATATGGCCGCCAATGGGCAGCAGTTCCTTACCTATCTCTAATTTGAGTGTTTTAATGTTGCTATGAAACTGGCTCCATTGTGGCTCTAAGTGTGGGCCGGTAATGCATTGATGTCTATGGAGCTCCAGAGCCAAAATGGCCGCCAATGGGCACCATTTTCCTACCTTTCTCTAATCTCATCTATGTGTTTTAATGTTATTATTAAACTGGCTCTACTGTGGCTCTAAGTCAGGGCCAGTAATGCATTGATGTCTATGGAGCTCCAGAGCCAATTTGGCCACCAATGGGCAGCAGTTTCTTACCTTTCTCTAATTTGGGTGTTTTAATGTTGCTATGAAACTGGCTCCATTGTGGCTCTAAGTGTGGGCCGGTAATGCATTGATGTCTATGGAGCTCCAGAGCAGAAATGGCCGCCACTGGGCACCAGTTTCCTACCTTTCTCTAATCTCATCTATGTGTTTTAATGTTATTATGAAACTGGCTCTACTGTGGCTCTAAGTCAGGGCCAGTAATGCATTGATGTCTATGGGGCTCCAGAGCCAATATGGCCGCCAATGGGCAGTAGTTTCTTACCTTTCTCTAATTTTAGTGTTTTAATGTTGCTATGAAACTGGCTCCATTGTGGCTCTAAGTGTGGGCTGGTAATGCATTGATGTCTATGGAGCTCCAGAGCCAAAATGGCCGCCAATGGGCAACAGTTTCCTACATTTCTCTAATCTCATCTATGTGTTTTAATGTTATTATGAAACTGGCTCTACTGTGGCTCTAAGTCAGGGCCAGTAATGCATTGGTGTCTATGGGGCTCCAGAGCCAATATGGCCGCCAATGGGCAGCAGTTTCTTACATTTCTCTAATTTGAGTGTTTTAATGTTGCTATGAAACTGGCTCCATTGTGGCTCTAAGTGTGGGCCGGTAATGCATTATTGTCTATGGAGCTCCAGAGCCAAAATGGCCGCCACTGGGCACCAGTTTCCTACCTTTCTCTAATCTCATCTATGTGTTTTAATGTTATTATGAAACTGGCTCTACTGTGGCTCTAAGTCAGGGCCAGTAATGCATTGATGTCTATGGAGCTCCAGAGCCAATTTGGCCACCAATGGGCAGCAGTTTCTTACCTTTCTCTAATTTAAGTGTTTTAATGTTGCTATGAAACTGGCTCCATTGTGGCTCTAAGTGTGGGCCGGTAATGCATTGATGTCTATGGAGCTCCAGAGCCAAAATGGCCGCCACTGGGCACCAGTTTCCTACCCTTCTCTAATCTCATCTATGTGTTTTAATGTTATTATGAAACTGGCTCTATTGTGGCTCTAAGTGGGGGCTGGTAATGCATTGATGTCTATGGAGCTCCAGAGCCAAAATGGCCACCACTGGGCACCAGTTTCCTACCTTTCTCTAATCTCATCTATGTGTTTTAATGTTATTATGAAACTGGCTCTACTGTGGCTCTAAGTCAGGGCCAGTAATGCATTGATGTCTATGGGGCTCCAGAGCCAATATGGCCACCAATGGGCAGCAGTTCCTTACCTATCTCTAATTTGAGTGTTTTAATGTTGCTATGAAACTGGCTCCATTGTGGCTCTAAGTGTGGGCCGGTAATGCATTGATGTCTATGGAGCTCCAGAGCCAAAATGGCCGCCACTGGGCACCAGTTTCCTACCCTTCTCTAATCTCATCTATGTGTTTTAATGTTATTATGAAACTGGCTCTATTGTGGCTCTAAGTCAGGGCCAGTAATGCATTGATGTCTATGGAGCTCCAGAGCCAATTTGGCCACCAATGGGCAGCAGTTTCTTACCTTTCTCTAATTTGAGTGTTTTAATGTTGCTATGAAACTGGCTCCATTGTGGCTCTAAGTGTGGGCCGGTAATGCATTGATGTCTATGGAGCTCCAGAGCCAAAATGGCCGCCACTGGGCACCAGTTTCCTACCCTTCTCTAATCTCATCTATGTGTTTTAATGTTATTCTGAAACTGGCTCTATTGTGGCTCTAAGTGGGGGCTGGTAATGCATTGATGTCTATGGAGCTCCAGAGCCAAAATGGCCACAACTGGGCACCAGTTTCCTACCTTTCTCTAATCTCATCTATGTGTTTTAATGTTATTATGAAACTGGCTCTACTGTGGCTCTAAGTCAGGGCCAGTAATGCATTGATGTCTATGGGGCTCCAGAGCCAATATGGCCACCAATGGGCAGCAGTTCCTTACCTATCTCTAATTTGAGTGTTTTAATGTTGCTATGAAACTGGCTCCATTGTGGCTCTAAGTGTGGGCCGGTAATGCATTGATGTCTATGGAGCTCCAGAGCAAAAATGGCCGCCACTGGGCACCAGTTTCCTACCCTTCTCTAATCTCATCTATGTGTTTTAATGTTATTATGAAACTGGCTCTATTGTGGCTCTAAGTGGGGGCTGGTAATGCATTGATGTCTATGGAGCTCCAGAGCCAAAATGGCCACCACTGGGCACCAGTTTCCTACCTTTCTCTAATCTCATCTATGTGTTTTAATGTTATTATGAAACTGGCTCTACTGTGGCTCTAAGTCAGGGCCAGTAATGCATTGATGTCTATGGGGCTCCAGAGCCAATATGGCCGCCAATGGGCAGCAGTTCCTTACCTATCTCTAATTTGAGTGTTTTAATGTTGCTATGAAACTGGCTCCATTGTGGCTCTAAGTGTGGGCCGGTAATGCATTGATATCTATGGAGCACCAGAGCAAAAATGGCCGCCACTGGGCACCAGTTTCCTACCTTTCTCTAATCTCATCTATGTGTTTTAATGTTATTATGAAACTGGCTCTATTGTGGCTCTAAGTCAGTGCCAGTTATGCATTGATGTCTATGGGGCTCCAGAGCCAATATGGCCGCCAATGGGCAGCAGTTTCTTACATTTCTCTAATTTGAGTGTTTTAATGTTGCTATGAAACTGGCTCCATTGTGGCTCTAAGTGTGGGCCGGTAACGCATTGATGTCTATGGAGCTCCAGAGTAAAAATGGCCGCCACTGGGCACCAGTTTCCTACCTTTCTCTAATCTCATCTATGTGTTTTAATGTTATTATGAAACTGGCTCTACTGTGGCTCTAAGTCAGGGCCAGTAATGCATTGATGTCTATGGGGCTCCAGAGCCAATATGGCCGCCAATGGGCAGCAGTTCCTTACCTATCTCTAATTTGAGTGTTTTAATGTTGCTATGAAACTGGCTGCATTGTGGCTCTAAGTGTGGGCCGGTAATGCATTGATGTCTATGGAGCTCCAGAGCCAAAATGGCCGCCAATGGGCACCAGTTTCCTACCTTTCTCTAATCTCATCTATGTGTTTTAATGTTATTATGAAACTGGCTCTACTGTGGCTCTAAGTCAGGGCCAGTAATGCATTGATGTCTATGGGGCTCCAGAGCCAATATGGCCGCCAAAGGGCAGCAGTTTCTTACCTTTCTCTAATTTGAGTGTTTTAATGTTGCTATGAAACTGGCTCCATTGTGGCACTAAGTGTGGGCTGGTAATGCATTGATGTCTATTTAGCTCCAGAGCCAAAATGGCCGCCACTGGGCACCAGTTTCCATCCTTTCTCTAATCTCATCTATGTGTTATAATGTTATTATGAAACTGGCTCTATTGTGGCTCTAAGTCAGGGCCAGTAATGCATTGATGTCTATGGGGCTCCAGAGCCAATATGGCCGCCAATGGGCAGTAGTTTCTTACCTTTCTCTAATTTTAGTGTTTTAATGTTGCTATGAAACTGGCTCCATTGTGGCTCTAAGTGTGGGCTGGTAATGCATTGATGTCTATGGAGCTCCAGAGCCAAAATGGCCGCCAATGGGCAACAGTTTTCTACATTTCTCTAATCTCATCTATGTGTTTTAATGTTATTATGAAACTGGCTCTACTGTGGCTCTAAGTCAGGGCCAGTAATGCATTGATGTCTATGGGGCTCCAGAGCCAATATGGCCGCCAATGGGCAGCAGTTTCTTACCTTTCTCTAATTTGAGTGTTTTAATGTTGCAATGAAACTGGCTCCATTGTGGCTCTAAGTGTGGGCCGGTAATGCATTGATGTCTATGGAGCTCCAGAGCCAAAATGGCCGCCACTGGGCACCAGTTTCCTACCTTTCTCTAATCTCATCTATGTGTTTTAAAGTTATTATGAAACTGGCTCTATTGTGGCTCTAAGTCAGGGCCAGTAATGCATTGGTGTCTATGGGGCTCCAGAGCCAATATGGCCGCCAATGGGCAGCAGTTTCTTACATTTCTCTAATTTGAGTGTTTTAATGTTGCTATGAAACTGGCTCCATTGTGGCTCTAAGTGTGGGCCGGTAATGCATTATTGTCTATGGAGCTCCAGAGCCAAAATGGCCGCCACTGGGCACCAGTTTCCTACCTTTCTCTAATCTCATCTATGTGTTTTAATGTTATTATGAAACTGGCCCTATTGTGGCTCTAAGTCAGGGCCAGTAATGCATTGATGTCTATGGGGCTCCAGAGCCAATATGGCCGCCAATGGGCAGCAGTTTCTTACCTTTCTCTAATTTGAGTGTTTTAATGTTGCAATGAAACTGGCTCCATTGTGGCTCTAAGTGTGGGCCGGTAATGCATTGATGTCTATGGAGCTCCAGAGCCAAAATCGCCGCCACTGGGCACCAGTTTCCTACCCTTCTCTAATCTCATCTATGTGTTTTAATGTTATTATGAAACTGGCTCTATTGTGGCTCTAAGTGGGGGCTGGTAATGCATTGATGTCTCTGGAGCTCCACAGCCAAAATTGCCACCACTGGGCACCAGTTTCCTACCTTTCTCTAATCTCATCTATGTGTTTTAATGTTATTATGAAACTGGCTCTACTGTGGCTCTAAATCAGGGCCAGTAATGCATTGATGTCTATGGGGCTCCAGAGCCAATATGGCCGCCAATGGGCAGCAGTTCCTTACCTATCTCTAATTTGAGTGTTTTAATGTTGCTATGAAACTGGCTCCATTGTGGCTCTAAGTGTGGGCTGGTAATGCATTGATGTCTATGGAGCTCCAGAGCCAAAATGGCCGCCACTGGGCACCAGTTTCCTACCTTTCTCTAATCTCATCTATGTGTTTTAATGTTATTATGAAACTGGCTCTACTGTGGCTCTAAGGCAGGGCCAGTAATGCATTGATGTCTATGGAGCTCCAGAGCCAATTTGGCCACCAATGGGCAGCAGTTTCTTACCTTTCTCTAATTTGAGTGTTTTAATGTTGCTATGAAACTGGCTCCATTGTGGCACTAAGTGTGGGCCGGTAATGCATTGATGTCTATGGAGCTCCAGAGCCAAAATGGCCGCCACTGGGCACCAGTTTCCTACCCTTCTCAAATCTCATCTATCTGTTTTAATGTTATTATGAAACTGGATCTATTGTGGCTCTAAGTGGGGGCTGGTAATGCATTGATGTCTCTGGAGCTCCAGAGCCAAAATGGCCACCACTGGGCACCAGTTTCCTACCTTTCTCTAATCTCATCTATGTGTTTTAATGTTATTATGAAACTGGCTCTACTGTGTCTCTAAGTCAGGGCCAGTAATGTATTGATGTCTATGGGGCTCCAGAGCCAATATGGCCGCCAATGGGCAGCAGTTCCTTACCTATCTCTAATTTGAGTGTTTTAATGTTGCTATGAAACTGGCTCCATTGTGGCTCTAAGTGTGGGCCGGTAATGCATTGATGTCTATGGAGCTCCAGAGCCAAAATGGCCGCCAATGGGCACCAGTTTCCTACCTTTCTCTAATCTCATCTATGTGTTTTAATGTTATTATGAAACTGGCTCTACTGTGGCTCTAAGTCAGGGCCAGTAATGCATTGATGTCTATGGGGCTCCAGAGCCAATATGGCCGCCAATGGGCAGCAGTTCCTTACCTATCTCTAATTTGAGTGTTTTAATGTTGCTATGAAACTGGCTCCATTGTGGCTCTAAGTGTGGGCCGGTAATGCATTGATGTCTATGGAGCTCCAGAGCCAAAATGGCCGCCAATGGGCACCATTTTCCTACCTTTCTCTAATCTCATCTATGTGTTTTAATGTTATTATTAAACTGGCTCTACTGTGGCTCTAAGTCAGGGCCAGTAATGCATTGATGTCTATGGAGCTCCAGAGCCAATTTGGCCACCAATGGGCAGCAGTTTCTTGCCTTTCTCTAATTTGGGTGTTTTAATGTTGCTATGAAACTGGCTCCATTGTGGCTCTAAGTGTGGGCCGGTAATGCATTGATGTCTATGGAGCTCCAGAGCAGAAATGGCCGCCACTGGGCACCAGTTTCCTACCTTTCTCTAATCTCATCTATGTGTTTTAATGTTATTATGAAACTGGCTCTACTGTGGCTCTAAGTCAGGGCCAGTAATGCATTGATGTCTATGGGGCTCCAGAGCCAATATGGCCGCCAATGGGCAGTAGTTTCTTACCTTTCTCTAATTTTAGTGTTTTAATGTTGCTATGAAACTAGCTCCATTGTGGCTCTAAGTGTGGGCTGGTAATGCATTGATGTCTATGGAGCTCCAGAGCCAAAATGGCCGCCAATGGGCAACAGTTTCCTACATTTCTCTAATCTCATCTATGTGTTTTAATGTTATTATGAAACTGGCTCTACTGTGGCTCTAAGTCAGGGCCAGTAATGCATTGGTGTCTATGGGGCTCCAGAGCCAATATGGCCGCCAATGGGCAGCAGTTTCTTACATTTCTCTAATTTGAGTGTTTTAATGTTGCTATGAAACTGGCTCCATTGTGGCTCTAAGTGTGGGCCGGTAATGCATTATTGTCTATGGAGCTCCAGAGCCAAAATGGCCGCCACTGGGCACCAGTTTCCTACCTTTCTCTAATCTCATCTATGTGTTTTAATGTTATTATGAAACTGGCCCTATTGTGGCTCTAAGTCAGGGCCAGTAATGCATTGATGTCTATGGGGCTCCAGAGCCAATATGGCCGCCAATGGGCAGCAGTTCCTTACCTAACTCTAATTTGAGTGTTTTAATGTTGCTATGAAACTGGCTGCATTGTGGCTCTAAGTGTGGGCCGGTAATGCATTGATGTCTATGGAGCTCCAGAGCCAAAATGGCCGCCAATGGGCACCAGTTTCCTACCTTTCTCTAATCTCATCTATGTGTTTTAATGTTATTCTGAAACTGGCTCTATTGTGGCTCTAAGTGGGGGCTGGTAATGCATTGATGTCTATGGAGCTCCAGAGCCAAAATGGCCACAACTGGGCACCAGTTTCCTACCTTTCTCTAATCTCATCTATGTGTTTTAATGTTATTATGAAACTGGCTCTACTGTGGCTCTAAGTCAGGGCCAGTAATGCATTGATGTCTATGGGGCTCCAGAGCCAATATGGCCACCAATGGGCAGCAGTTCCTTACCTATCTCTAATTTGAGTGTTTTAATGTTGCTATGAAACTGGCTCCATTGTGGCTCTAAGTGTGGGCCGGTAATGCATTGATGTCTATGGAGCTCCAGAGCCAAAATGGCCGCCACTGGGCACCAGTTTCCTACCCTTCTCTAATCTCATCTATGTGTTTTAATGTTATTATGAAACTGGCTCTATTGTGGCTCTAAGTGGGGGCTGGTAATGCATTGATGTCTATGGAGCTCCAGAGCCAAAATGGCCACCACTGGGCACCAGTTTCCTACCTTTCTCTAATCTCATCTATGTGTTTTAATGTTATTATGAAACTGGCTCTACTGTGGCTCTAAGTCAGGGCCAGTAATGCATTGATGTCTATGGGGCTCCAGAGCCAATATGGCCGCCAATGGGCAGCAGTTCCTTACCTATCTCTAATTTGAGTGTTTTAATGTTGCTATGAAACTGGCTCCATTGTGGCTCTAAGTGTGGGCCGGTAACGCATTGATGTCTATGGAGCTCCAGAGTAAAAATGGCCGCCACTGGGCACCAGTTTCCTACCTTTCTCTAATCTCATCTATGTGTTTTAATGTTATTATGAAACTGGCTCTACTGTGGCTCTAAGTCAGGGCCAGTAATGCATTGATGTCTATGGGGCTCCAGAGCCAATATGGCCGCCAATGGGCAGCAGTTCCTTACCTATCTCTAATTTGAGTGTTTTAATGTTGCTATGAAACTGGCTGCATTGTGGCTCTAAGTGTGGGCCGGTAATGCATTGATGTCTATGGAGCTCCAGAGCCAAAATGGCCGCCAATGGGCACCAGTTTCCTACCTTTCTCTAATCTCATCTATGTGTTTTAATGTTATTATGAAACTGGCTCTACTGTGGCTCTAAGTCAGGGCCAGTAATGCATTGATGTCTATGGAGCTCCAGAGCCAATTTGGCCACCAATGGGCAGCAGTTTCTTACCTTTCTCTAATTTGAGTGTTTTAATGTTGCTATGAAACTGGCTCCATTGTGGCTCTAAGTGTGGGCCGGTAATGCATTGATGTCTATGGAGCTCCAGAGCCAAAATGGCCGCCACTGGGCACCAGTTTCCTACCCTTCTCTAATCTCATCTATGTGTTTTAATGTTATTATGAAACTGGCTCTATTGTGGCTCTAAGTGGGGGCTGGTAATGCATTGATGTCTATGGAGCTCCAGAGCCAAAATGGCCGCCAATGGGCACCAGTTTCCTACCTTTCTCTAATCTCATCTATGTGTTTTAATGTTATTATGAAACTGGCTCTACTGTGGCTCTAAGTCAGGGCCAGTAATGCATTGATGTCTATGGAGCTCCAGAGCCAATTTGGCCACCAATGGGCAGCAGTTTCTTACCTTTCTCTAATTTGAGTGTTTTAATGTTGCTATGAAACTGGCTCCATTGTGGCTCTAAGTGTGGGCCGGTAATGCATTATTGTCTATGGAGCTCCAGAGCCAAAATGGCCGCCACTGGGCACCAGTTTCCTACCTTTCTCTAATCTCATCTATGTGTTTTAATGTTATTATGAAACTGGCCCTATTGTGGCTCTAAGTCAGGGCCAGTAATGCATTGATGTCTATGGGGCTCCAGAGCCAATTTGGCCGCCAATGGGCAGCAGTTTCTTACCTTTCTCTAATTTGAGTGTTTTAATGTTGCTTTGAAACTGGCTCCATTGTGGCTCTAAGTGTGGGCTGGTAATGCATTGATTTCTATGGAGCTCCAGAGCCAAAATGGCCGCCAATGGGCACAATTTTCCTACCTTTCTCTAATCTCATCTATGTGTTTTAATGTTATTATGAAACTGGCTCTACTGTGGCTCTAAGTCAGGGCCAGTAATGCATTGGTGTCTATGGAGCTCCAGAGCCAATTTGGCCACCAATGGGCAGCAGTTTCTTACCTTTCTCTAATTTGAGTGTTTTAATGTTGCTATGAAACTGGCTCTATTGTGACTCTAAGTGGGGGCTGGTAATGCATTGATGTCTCTGGAGCTCCAGAACCAAAATGGCCACCACTGGGCACCAGTTTCCTACCTTTCTCTAATCTCATCTATGTGTTTTAATGTTATTATGAAACTAGCTCTACTGTGGCTCTAAGTCAGGGCCAGTAATGCATTGATGTCTATGGGGCTCCAGAGCCAATATGGCCGCCAATGGGCAGCAGTTCCTTACCTATCTCTAATTTGAGTGTTTTAATGTTGCTATGAAACTGGCTGCATTGTGGCTCTAAGTGTGGGCCGGTAATGCATTGATGTCTATGGAGCTCCAGAGCCAAAATGGCCGCCAATGGGCACCAGTTTCCTACCTTTCTCTAATCTCATCTATGTGTTTTAATGTTATTATGAAACTGGCTCTACTGTGGCTCTAAGTCAGGGCCAGTAATGCATTGATGTCTATGGAGCTCCAGAGCCAATTTGGCCACCAATGGGCAGCAGTTTCTTACCTTTCTCTAATTTGAGTGTTTTAATGTTGCTATGAAACTGGCTCCATTGTGGCTCTAAGTGTGGGCCGGTAATGCATTGATGTCTATGGAGCTCCAGAGCCAAAATGGCCGCCACTGGGCACCAGTTTCCTACCCTTCTCTAATCTCATCTATGTGTTTTAATGTTATTATGAAACTGGCTCTATTGTGGCTCTAAGTGGGGGCTGGTAATGCATTGATGTCTATGGAGCTCCAGAGCCAAAATGGCCACCACTGGGCACCAGTTTCCTACCTTTCTCTAATCTCATCTATGTATTTTAATGTTATTATGAAACTGGCTCTACTGTGGCTCTAAGTCAGGGCCAGTAATGCATTGATGTCTATGGGGCTCCAGAGCCAATATGGCCACCAATGGGCAGCAGTTCCTTACCTATCTCTAATTTGAGTGTTTTAATGTTGCTATGAAACTGGCTGCATTGTGGCTCTAAGTGTGGGCCGGTAATGCATTGATGTCTATGGAGCTCCAGAGCCAAAATGGCCGCCACTGGGCACCAGTTTCCTACCCTTCTCTAATCTCATCTATGTGTTTTAATGTTATTATGAAACTGGCTCTATTGTGGCTCTAAGTCAGGGCCAGTAATGCATTGATGTCTATGGAGCTCCAGAGCCAATTTGGCCACCAATGGGCAGCAGTTTCTTACCTTTCTCTAATTTGAGTGTTTTAATGTTGCTATGAAACTGGCTCCATTGTGGCTCTAAGTGTGGGCCGGTAATGCATTGATGTCTATGGAGCTCCAGAGCCAAAATGGCCGCCACTGGGCACCAGTTTCCTACCCTTCTCTAATCTCATCTATGTGTTTTAATGTTATTCTGAAACTGGCTCTATTGTGGCTCGAAGTGGGGGCTGGTAATGCATTGATGTCTATGGAGCTCCAGAGCCAAAATGGCCACCACTGGGCACCAGTTTCCTACCTTTCTCTAATCTCATCTATGTGTTTTAATGTTATTATGAAACTGGCTCTACTGTGGCTCTAAGTCAGGGCCAGTAATGCATTGATGTCTATGGGGCTCCAGAGCCAATATGGCCACCAATGGGCAGCAGTTCCTTACCTATCTCTAATTTGAGTGTTTTAATGTTGCTATGAAACTGGCTCCATTGTGGCTCTAAGTGTGGGCCGGTAATGCATTGATGTCTATGGAGCTCCAGAGCCAAAATGGCCGCCACTGGGCACCAGTTTCCTACCCTTCTCTAATCTCATCTATGTGTTTTAATGTTATTATGAAACTGGCTCTATTGTGGCTCTAAGTGGGGGCTGGTAATGCATTGATGTCTATGGAGCTCCAGAGCCAAAATTGCCACCACTGGGCACCAGTTTCCTACCTTTCTCTAATCTCATCTATGTGTTTTAATGTTATTATGAAACTGGCTCTACTGTGGCTCTAAGTCAGGGCCAGTAATGCATTGATGTCTATGGGGCTCCAGAGCCAATATGGCCGCCAATGGGCAGCAGTTCCTTACCTATCTCTAATTTGAGTGTTTTAATGTTGCTATGAAACTGGCTCCATTGTGGCTCTAAGTGTGGGCCGGTAATGCATTGATATCTATGGAGCACCAGAGCAAAAATGGCCGCCACTGGGCACCAGTTTCCTACCTTTCTCTAATCTCATCTATGTGTTTTAATGTTATTATGAAACTGGCTCTATTGTGGCTCTAAGTCAGTGCCAGTTATGCATTGATGTCTATGGGGCTCCAGAGCCAATATGGCCGCCAATGGGCAGCAGTTTCTTACATTTCTCTAATTTGAGTGTTTTAATGTTGCTATGAAACTGGCTCCATTGTGGCTCTAAGTGTGGGCCGGTAACGCATTGATGTCTATGGAGCTCCAGAGTAAAAATGGCCGCCACTGGGCACCAGTTTCCTACCTTTCTCTAATCTCATCTATGTGTTTTAATGTTATTATGAAACTGGCTCTACTGTGGCTCTAAGTCAGGGCCAGTAATGCATTGATGTCTATGGGGCTCCAGAGCCAATATGGCCGCCAATGGGCAGCAGTTCCTTACCTATCTCTAATTTGAGTGTTTTAATGTTGCTATGAAACTGGCTGCATTGTGGCTCTAAGTGTGGGCCGGTAATGCATTGATGTCTATGGAGCTCCAGAGCCAAAATGGCCGCCAATGGGCACCAGTTTCCTACCTTTCTCTAATCTCATCTATGTGTTTTAATGTTATTATGAAACTGGCTCTACTGTGGCTCTAAGTCAGGGCCAGTAATGCATTGATGTCTATGGAGCTCCAGAGCCAATTTGGCCACCAATGGGCAGCAGTTTCTTACCTTTCTCTAATTTGAGTGTTTTAATGTTGCTATGAAACTGGCTCCATTGTGGCTCTAAGTGTGGGCCGGTAATGCATTGATGTCTATGGAGCTCCAGAGCCAAAATGGCCGCCACTGGGCACCAGTTTCCTACCCTTCTCTAATCTCATCTATGTGTTTTAATGTTATTATGAAACTGGCTCTATTGTGGCTCTAAGTGGGGGCTGGTAATGCATTGATGTCTATGGAGCTCCAGAGCCAAAATGGCCACCACTGGGCACCAGTTTCCTACCTTTCTCTAATCTCATCTATGTGTTTTAATGTTATTATGAAACTGGCTCTACTGTGGCTCTAAGTCAGGGCCAGTAATGCATTGATGTCTATGGGGCTCCAGAGCCAATATGGCCACCAATGGGCAGCAGTTCCTTACCTATCTCTAATTTGAGTGTTTTAATGTTGCTATGAAACTAGCTGCATTGTGGCTCTAAGTGTGGGCCGGTAATGCATTGATGTCTATGGAGCTCCAGAGCCAAAATGGCCGCCAATGGGCACCAGTTTCCTACCTTTCTCTAATCTCATCTATGTGTTTTAATGTTATTATGAAACTGGCTCTACTGTGGCTCTAAGTCAGGGCCAGTAATGCATTGATGTCTATGGAGCTCCAGAGCCAATTTGGCCACCAATGGGCAGCAGTTTCTTACCTTTCTCTAATTTGAGTGTTTTAATGTTGCTATGAAACTGGCTCCATTGTGGCTCTAAGTGTGGGCCGGTAATGCATTGATGTCTATGGAGCTCCAGAGCCAAAATGGCCGCCACTGGGCACCAGTTTCCTACCCTTCTCTAATCTCATCTATGTGTTTTAATGTTATTCTGAAACTGGCTCTATTGTGGCTCTAAGTGGGGGCTGGTAATGCATTGATGTCTATGGAGCTCCAGAGCCAAAATGGCCACCACTGGGCACCAGTTTCCTACCTTTCTCTAATCTCATCTATGTGTTTTAATGTTATTATGAAACTGGCTCTACTGTGGCTCTAAGTCAGGGCCAGTAATGCATTGATGTCTATGGGGCTCCAGAGCCAATATGGCCACCAATGGGCAGCAGTTCCTTACCTATCTCTAATTTGAGTGTTTTAATGTTGCTATGAAACTGGCTCCATTGTGGCTCTAAGTGTGGGCCGGTAATGCATTGATGTCTATGGAGCTCCAGAGCCAAAATGGCCGCCAATGGGCACCAGTTTCCTACCTTTCTCTAATCTCATCTATGTGTTTTAATGTTTTTATGAAACTGGCTCTACTGTGGCTCTAAGTCAGGGCCAGTAATGCATTGATGTCTATGGAGCTCCAGAGCCAATGTGGCCACCAATGGGCAGCAGTTTCGTACCTTTCTCTAATTTGAGTGTTTTAATGTTGCTATGAAACTGGCTCCATTGTGGCTCTAAGTGTGGGCCGGTAATGCATTGATGTCTATGGAGCTCCAGAGCCAAAATGGCCGCCACTGGGCACCAGTTTCCTACCCTTCTCTAATCTCATCTATGTGTTTTAATGTTATTATGAAACTGGCTCTATTGTGGCTCTAAGTGGGGGCTGGTAATGCATTGATGTCTATTGAGCTCCAGAGCCAAAATGGCCACCACTGGGCACCAGTTTCCTACCTTTCTCTAATCTCATCTATGTGTTTTAATGTTATTATGAAACTGGCTCTACTGTGGCTCTAAGTCAGGGCCAGTAATGCATTGATGTCTATGGGGCTCCAGAGCCAATATGGCCGCCAATGGGCAGCAGTTCCTTACCTATCTCTAATTTGAGTGTTTTAATGTTGCTATGAAACTGGCTCCATTGTGGCTCTAAGTGTGGGCCGGTAATGCATTGATGTCTATGGAGCACCAGAGCAAAAATGGCCGCCACTGGGCAACAGTTTCCTACCTTTCTCTAATCTCATCTATGTGTTTTAATGTTATTATGAAACTGGCTCTATTGTGGCTCTAAGTCAGTGCCAGTTATGCATTGATGTCTATGGGGCTCCAGAGCCAATATGGCCGCCAATGGGCAGCAGTTTCTTACATTTCTCTAATTTGAGTGTTTTAATGTTGCTATGAAACTGGCTCCATTGTGGCTCTAAGTGTGGGCCGGTAACGCATTGATGTCTATGGAGCTCCAGAGTAAAAATGGCCGCCACTGGGCACCAGTTTCCTACCTTTCTCTAATCTCATCTATGTGTTTTAATGTTATTATGAAACTGGCTCTACTGTGGCTCTAAGTCAGGGCCAGTAATGCATTGATGTCTATGGGGCTCCAGAGCCAATATGGCTGCCAATGGGCAGCAGTTCCTTACCTATCTCTAATTTGAGTGTTTTAATGTTGCTATGAAACTGGCTGCATTGTGGCTCTAAGTGTGGGCCGGTAATGCATTGATGTCTATGGAGCTCCAGAGCCAAAATGGCCGCCAATGGGCACCAGTTTCCTACCTTTCTCTAATCTCATCTATGTGTTTTAATGTTATTATGAAACTGGCTCTACTGTGGCTCTAAGTCAGGGCCAGTAATGCATTGATGTCTATGGAGCTCCAGAGCCAATTTGGCCACCAATGGGCAGCAGTTTCTTACCTTTCTCTAATTTGAGTGTTTTAATGTTGCTATGAAACTGGCTCCATTGTGGCTCTAAGTGTGGGCCGGTAATGCATTGATGTCTATGGAGCTCCAGAGCCAAAATGGCCGCCACTGGGCACCAGTTTCCTACCCTTCTCTAATCTCATCTATGTGTTTTAATGTTATTATGAAACTGGCTCTATTGTGGCTCTAAGTGGGGGCTGGTAATGCATTGATGTCTATGGAGCTCCAGAGCCAAAATGGCCACCACTGGGCACCAGTTTCCTACCTTTCTCTAATCTCATCTATGTGTTTTAATGTTATTATGAAACTGGCTCTACTGTGGCTCTAAGTCAGGGCCAGTAATGCATTGATGTCTATGGGGCTCCAGAGCCAATATGGCCACCAATGGGCAGCAGTTCCTTACCTATCTCTAATTTGAGTGTTTTAATGTTGCTATGAAACTAGCTGCATTGTGGCTCTAAGTGTGGGCCGGTAATGCATTGATGTCTATGGAGCTCCAGAGCCAAAATGGCCGCCAATGGGCACCAGTTTCCTACCTTTCTCTAATCTCATCTATGTGTTTTAATGTTATTATGAAACTGGCTCTACTGTGGCTCTAAGTCAGGGCCAGTAATGCATTGATGTCTATGGAGCTCCAGAGCCAATTTGGCCACCAATGGGCAGCAGTTTCTTACCTTTCTCTAATTTGAGTGTTTTAATGTTGCTATGAAACTGGCTCCATTGTGGCTCTAAGTGTGGGCCGGTAATGCATTGATGTCTATGGAGCTCCAGAGCCAAAATGGCCGCCACTGGGCACCAGTTTCCTACCCTTCTCTAATCTCATCTATGTGTTTTAATGTTATTCTGAAACTGGCTCTATTGTGGCTCTAAGTGGGGGCTGGTAATGCATTGATGTCTATGGAGCTCCAGAGCCAAAATGGCCACCACTGGGCACCAGTTTCCTACCTTTCTCTAATCTCATCTATGTGTTTTAATGTTATTATGAAACTGGCTCTACTGTGGCTCTAAGTCAGGGCCAGTAATGCATTGATGTCTATGGGGCTCCAGAGCCAATATGGCCACCAATGGGCAGCAGTTCCTTACCTATCTCTAATTTGAGTGTTTTAATGTTGCTATGAAACTGGCTCCATTGTGGCTCTAAGTGTGGGCCGGTAATGCATTGATGTCTATGGAGCTCCAGAGCCAAAATGGCCGCCAATGGGCACCAGTTTCCTACCTTTCTCTAATCTCATCTATGTGTTTTAATGTTATTATGAAACTGGCTCTACTGTGGCTCTAAGTCAGGGCCAGTAATGCATTGATGTCTATGGAGCTCCAGAGCCAATGTGGCCACCAATGGGCAGCAGTTTCTTACCTTTCTCTAATTTGAGTGTTTTAATGTTGCTATGAAACTGGCTCCATTGTGGCTCTAAGTGTGGGCCGGTAATGCATTGATGTCTATGGAGCTCCAGAGCCAAAATGGCCGCCACTGGGCACCAGTTTCCTACCCTTCTCTAATCTCATCTATGTGTTTTAATGTTATTATGAAACTGGCTCTATTGTGGCTCTAAGTGGGGGCTGGTAATGCATTGATGTCTATTGAGCTCCAGAGCCAAAATGGCCACCACTGGGCACCAGTTTCCTACCTTTCTCTAATCTCATCTATGTGTTTTAATGTTATTATGAAACTGGCTCTACTGTGGCTCTAAGTCAGGGCCAGTAATGCATTGATGTCTATGGGGCTCCAGAGCCAATATGGCCGCCAATGGGCAGCAGTTCCTTACCTATCTCTAATTTGAGTGTTTTAATGTTGCTATGAAACTGGCTCCATTGTGGCTCTAAGTGTGGGCCGGTAATGCATTGATGTCTATGGAGCACCAGAGCAAAAATGGCCGCCACTGGGCAACAGTTTCCTACCTTTCTCTAATCTCATCTATGTGTTTTAATGTTATTATGAAACTGGCTCTATTGTGGCTCTAAGTCAGTGCCAGTTATGCATTGATGTCTATGGGGCTCCAGAGCCAATATGGCCGCCAATGGGCAGCAGTTTCTTACATTTCTCTAATTTGAGTGTTTTAATGTTGCTATGAAACTGGCTCCATTGTGGCTCTAAGTGTGGGCCGGTAACGCATTGATGTCTATGGAGCTCCAGAGTAAAAATGGCCGCCACTGGGCACCAGTTTCCTACCTTTCTCTAATCTCATCTATGTGTTTTAATGTTATTATGAAACTGGCTCTACTGTGGCTCTAAGTCAGGGCCAGTAATGCATTGATGTCTATGGGGCTCCAGAGCCAATATGGCTGCCAATGGGCAGCAGTTCCTTACCTATCTCTAATTTGAGTGTTTTAATGTTGCTATGAAACTGGCTGCATTGTGGCTCTAAGTGTGGGCCGGTAATGCATTGATGTCTATGGAGCTCCAGAGCCAAAATGGCCGCCAATGGGCACCAGTTTCCTACCTTTCTCTAATCTCATCTATGTGTTTTAATGTTATTATGAAACTGGCTCTACTGTGGCTCTAAGTCAGGGCCAGTAATGCATTGATGTCTATGGAGCTCCAGAGCCAATTTGGCCACCAATGGGCAGCAGTTTCTTACCTTTCTCTAATTTGAGTGTTTTAATGTTGCTATGAAACTGGCTCCATTGTGGCTCTAAGTGTGGGCCGGTAATGCATTGATGTCTATGGAGCTCCAGAGCCAAAATGGCCGCCACTGGGCACCAGTTTCCTACCCTTCTCTAATCTCATCTATGTGTTTTAATGTTATTATGAAACTGGCTCTATTGTGGCTCTAAGTGGGGGCTGGTAATGCATTGATGTCTATGGAGCTCCAGAGCCAAAATGGCCACCACTGGGCACCAGTTTCCTACCTTTCTCTAATCTCATCTATGTGTTTTAATGTTATTATGAAACTGGCTCTACTGTGGCTCTAAGTCAGGGCCAGTAATGCATTGATGTCTATGGGGCTCCAGAGCCAATATGGCCACCAATGGGCAGCAGTTCCTTACCTATCTCTAATTTGAGTGTTTTAATGTTGCTATGAAACTAGCTGCATTGTGGCTCTAAGTGTGGGCCGGTAATGCATTGATGTCTATGGAGCTCCAGAGCCAAAATGGCCGCCAATGGGCACCAGTTTCCTACCTTTCTCTAATCTCATCTATGTGTTTTAATGTTATTATGAAACTGGCTCTACTGTGGCTCTAAGTCAGGGCCAGTAATGCATTGATGTCTATGGAGCTCCAGAGCCAATTTGGCCACCAATGGGCAGCAGTTTCTTACCTTTCTCTAATTTGAGTGTTTTAATGTTGCTATGAAACTGGCTCCATTGTGGCTCTAAGTGTGGGCCGGTAATGCATTGATGTCTATGGAGCTCCAGAGCCAAAATGGCCGCCACTGGGCACCAGTTTCCTACCCTTCTCTAATCTCATCTATGTGTTTTAATGTTATTCTGAAACTGGCTCTATTGTGGCTCTAAGTGGGGGCTGGTAATGCATTGATGTCTATGGAGCTCCAGAGCCAAAATGGCCACCACTGGGCACCAGTTTCCTACCTTTCTCTAATCTCATCTATGTGTTTTAATGTTATTATGAAACTGGCTCTACTGTGGCTCTAAGTCAGGGCCAGTAATGCATTGATGTCTATGGGGCTCCAGAGCCAATATGGCCACCAATGGGCAGCAGTTCCTTACCTATCTCTAATTTGAGTGTTTTAATGTTGCTATGAAACTGGCTCCATTGTGGCTCTAAGTGTGGGCCGGTAATGCATTGATGTCTATGGAGCTCCAGAGCCAAAATGGCCGCCAATGGGCACCAGTTTCCTACCTTTCTCTAATCTCATCTATGTGTTTTAATGTTATTATGAAACTGGCTCTACTGTGGCTCTAAGTCAGGGCCAGTAATGCATTGATGTCTATGGAGCTCCAGAGCCAATGTGGCCACCAATGGGCAGCAGTTTCTTACCTTTCTCTAATTTGAGTGTTTTAATGTTGCTATGAAACTGGCTCCATTGTGGCTCTAAGTGTGGGCCGGTAATGCATTGATGTCTATGGAGCTCCAGAGCCAAAATGGCCGCCACTGGGCACCAGTTTCCTACCCTTCTCTAATCTCATCTATGTGTTTTAATGTTATTATGAAACTGGCTCTATTGTGGCTCTAAGTGGGGGCTGGTAATGCATTGATGTCTATGGAGCTCCAGAGCCAAAATGGCCACCACTGGGCACCAGTTTCCTACCTTTCTCTAATCTCATCTATGTGTTTTAATGTTATTATGAAACTGGCTCTACTGTGGCTCTAAGTCAGGGCCAGTAATGCATTGATGTCTATGGGGCTCCAGAGCCAATATGGCCGCCAATGGGCAGCAGTTCCTTACCTATCTCTAATTTGAGTGTTTTAATGTTGCTATGAAACTGGCTCCATTGTGGCTCTAAGTGTGGGCCGGTAATGCATTATTGTCTATGGAGCTCCAGAGCCAAAATGGCCGCCACTGGGCACCAGTTTCCTACCTTTCTCTAATCTCATCTATGTGTGTCAATGTTATTATGAAACTGGCCCTATTGTGGCTCTAAGTCAGGGCTAGTAATGCATTGATGTCTATGGGGCTCCAGAGCCAATATGGCCTCCAATGGGCAGCAGTTTCTTACCTTTCTCTAATTTGAGTGTTTTAATGTTGCTTTGAAACTGGCTCCATTGTGGCTCTAAGTGTGGGCTGGTAATGCATTGATGTCTATGGAGCTCCAGAGCCAAAATGGCCGCCACTGGGCACCAGTTTCCTACCTTTCTCTAATCTCATCTATGTGTTTTAATGTTATTATGAAACTGGCTCTACTGTGGCTCTAAGTCAGGGCCAGTAATGCATTGATGTCTATGGAGCTCCAGAGCCAATTTGGCCACCAATGGGCAGCAGTTTCTTACCTTTCTCTAATTTGAGTGTTTTAATGTTGCTATGAAACTGGCTCCATTGTGGCTCTAAGTGTGGGCCGGTAATGCATTGATGTCTATGGAGCTCCAGAGCCAAAATGGCCGCCACTCGGCACCAGTTTCCTACCCTTCTCAAATCTCATCTATGTGTTTTAATGTTATTATGAAACTGGCTCTATTGTGGCTCTAAGTGGGGGCTGGTAATGCATTGATGTCTCTGGAGCTCCAGATCCAAAATGCCCACCACTGGGCACCAGTTTCCTACCTTTCTCTAATCTCATCTATGTGTTTTAATGTTATTATGAAACTGGCTCTACTGTGGCTCTAAGTCAGGGCCAGTAATGCATTGATGTCTATGGGGCTCCAGAGCCAATATGGCCGCCAATGGGCAGCAGTTCCTTACCTATCTCTAATTTGAGTGTTTTAGTGTTGCTATGAAACTGGCTCCATTGTGGCTCTAAGTGTGGGCCGGTAATGCATTGATGTCTATGGAGCTCCAGAGCCAAAATGGCCGCCAATGGGCACAATTTTCCTACCTTTCTCTAATATCATCTATGTGTTTTAATGTTATTATGAAACTGGCTCTACTGTGGCTCTAAGTCAGGGCCAGTAATGCATTGATGTCTATGGAGCTCCAGAGCCAATTTGGCCACCAATGTGCAGCAGTTTCTTACCTTTCTCTAATTTGAGTGTTTTAATGTTGCTATGAAACTGGCTCCATTGTGGCTCTAAGTGTGGGCCGGTAATGCATTGATGTCTATGGAGCTCCAGAGCCAAAATGGCCGCCACTGGGCACCAGTTTCCTACCCTTCTCTAATCTCATTTATGTGTTTTAATGTTATTATGAAACTGGCTCTATTGTGGCTCTAAGTGGGGGCTGGTAATGCATTGATGTCTATGGAGCTCCAGAGCCAAAATGGCCGCCACTGGGCACCAGTTTCCTACCTTTCTCTAATCTCATCTATATGTTTTAAAGTTATTATGAAACTGGCTCTATTGTGGCTCTAAGTCAGGGCCAGTAATGCATTGATGTCTATGGGGCTCCAGAACCAATATGGCCGCCAATGGGCAGCAGTTTCTTACATTTCTCTAATTTGAGTGTTTTAATGTTGCTATGAAACTGGCTCCATTGTGGCTCTAAGTGTGGGCCGGTAATGCATTATTGTCTATGGAGCTCCAGAGCCAAAATGGCCGCCACTGGGCACCAGTTTCCTACCTTTCTCTAATCTCATCTATGTGTTTCAATGTTATTATGAAACTGGCCCTATTGTGGCTCTAAGTCAGGGCTAGTAATGCATTGATGTCTATGGGGCTCCAGAGCCAATATGGCCTCCAATGGGCAGCAGTTTCTTACCTTTCTCTAATTTGAGTGTTTTAATGTTGCTTTGAAACTGGCTCCATTGTGGCTCTAAGTGTGGGCTGGTAATGCATTGATGTCTATGGAGCTCCACAGCCAAAATGGCTGCCACTGGGCACCAGTTTCCTACCTTTCTCTAATCTCATCTATGTGTTTTAATGTTATTATGAAACTGGCTCTACTGTGGCTCTAAGTCAGGGCCAGTAATGCATTGATGTCTATGGAGCTCCAGAGCCAATTTGGCCACCAATGGGCAGCAGTTTCTTACCTTTCTCTAATTTGAGTGTTTTAATGTTGCTATGAAACTGGCTCCATTGTGGCTCTAAGTGTGGGCCGGTAATGCATTGATGTCTATGGAGCTCCAGAGCCAAAATGGCCGCCACTCGGCACCAGTTTCCTACCCTTCTCAAATCTCATCTATGTGTTTTAATGTTATTATGAAACTGGCTCTATTGTGGCTCTAAGTGGGGGCTGGTAATGCATTGATGTCTCTGGAGCTCCAGATCCAAAATGCCCACCACTGGGCACCAGTTTCCTACCTTTCTCTAATCTCATCTATGTGTTTTAATGTTATTATGAAACTGGCTCTACTGTGGCTCTAAGTCAGGGCCAGTAATGCATTGATGTCTATGGGGCTCCAGAGCCAATATGGCCGCCAATGGGCAGCAGTTCCTTACCTATCTCTAATTTGAGTGTTTTAGTGTTGCTATGAAACTGGCTCCATTGTGGCTCTAAGTGTGGGCCGGTAATGCATTGATGTCTATGGAGCTCCAGAGCCAAAATGGCCGCCAATGGGCACCAGTTTCCTACCTTTCTCTAATCTCATCTATGTGTTTTAATGTTATTATGAAACTGGCTCTACTGTGGCTCTAAGTCAGGGCCAGTAATGCATTGATGTCTATGGAGCTCCAGAGCCAATTTGGCCACCAATGTGCAGCAGTTTCTTACCTTTCTCTAATTTGAGTGTTTTAATGTTGCTATGAAACTGGCTCCATTGTGGCTCTAAGTGTGGGCCGGTAATGCATTGATGTCTATGGAGCTCCAGAGCCAAAATGGCCGCCACTGGGCACCAGTTTCCTACCCTTCTCTAATCTCATTTATGTGTTTTAATGTTATTATGAAACTGGCTCTATTGTGGCTCTAAGTGGGGGCTGGTAATGCATTGATGTCTATGGAGCTCCAGAGCCAAAATGGCCACCACTGGGCACCAGTTTCCTACCTTTCTCTAATCTCATCTATGTGTTTTAATGTTATTATGAAACTGGCTCTACTGTGGCTCTAAGTCAGGGCCAGTAATGCATTGATGTCTATGGGGCTCCAGAGCCAATATGGCCGCCAATGGGCAGCAGTTCCTTACCTATCTCTAATTTGAGTGTTTTAATGTTGCTATGAAACTGGCTCCATTGTGGCTCTAAGTGTGGGCCGGTAATGCATTGATATCTATGGAGCACCAGAGCAAAAATGGCCGCCACTGGGCACCAGTTTCCTACCTTTCTCTAATCTCATCTATGTGTTTTAATGTTATTATGAAACTGGCTCTATTGTGGCTCTAAGTCAGTGCCAGTTATGCATTGATGTCTATGGGGCTCCAGAGCCAATATGGCCACCAATGGGCAGCAGTTTCTTACCTTTCTCTAATTTGAGTGTTTTAATGTTGCTATGAAACTGGCTCCATTGTGGCTCTAAGTGTGGGCCGGTAACGCATTGATGTCTATGGAGCTCCAGAGTAAAAATGGCCGCCACTGGGCACCAGTTTCCTACCTTTCTCTAATCTCATCTATGTGTTTTAATGTTATTATGAAACTGGCTCTACTGTGGCTCTAAGTCAGGGCCAGTAATGCATTGATGTCTATGGGGCTCCAGAGCCAATATGGCCGCCAATGGGCAGCAGTTTCTTACCTTTCTCTAATTTGAGTGTTTTAATGTTGCAATGAAACTGGCTCCATTGTGGCTCTAAGTGTGGGCCGGTAATGCATTGATGTCTATGGAGCTCCAGAGCCAAAATGGCCGCCACTGGGCACCAGTTTCCTACCTTTCTCTAATCTCATCTATGTGTTTTAAAGTTATTATGAAACTGGCTCTATTGTGGCTCTAAGTCAGGGCCAGTAATGCATTGATGTCTATGGGGCTCCAGAGCCAATATGGCCGCCAATGGGCAGCAGTTTCTTACATTTCTCTAATTTGAGTGTTTTAATGTTGCTATGAAACTGGCTCCATTGTGGCTCTAAGTGTGGGCCGGTAATGCATTATAGTCTATGGAGCTCCAGAGCCAAAATGGCCGCCAATGGGCACCAGTTTCCTACATTTCTCTAATCTCATCTATGTGTTTTAATGTTATTATGAAACTGGCTCTACTGTGGCTCTAAGTCAGGGCCAGTAATGCATTGATGTCTATGGAGCTCCAGAGCCAATTTGGCCACCAATGGGCAGCAGTTTCTTACCTTTCTCTAATTTGAGTGTTTTAATGTTGCTATGAAACTGGCTCCATTGTGGCTCTAAGTGTGGGCAGGTAATGCATTGATGTCTATGGAGCTCCAGAGCCAAAATGGCCGTCACTGGGCACCAGTTTCCTACCCTTCTCTAATCTCATCTATGTGTTTTAATGTTATTATGAAACTGGCTCCATTTTGGCTCTAAGTTTGGGCTGGTAATGCATTGATGTCTATGGAGCTCCAGAGTCAAAATGGCCACCACTGGGCACCAGTTTCCTACCTTTCTCTAATCTCATCTATGTGTTTTAATGTTATTATGAAACTGGCTCTAAGTCAGGGCCAGTAATGCATTGATGTCTTTGGGGCTCCAGAGCCAATATGGCCGCCAATGGGCAGCAGTTCCTTACCTATCTCTAATTTGAGTGTTTTAATGTTGCTATGAAACTGGCTCCATTGTGGCTCTAAGTGTGGGCCGGTAATGCATTGATGTCTATGGAGCACCAGAGCAAAAATGGCCGCCACTGGGCACCAGTTTCCTACCTTTCTCTAATCTCATCTATGTGTTTTAATGTTATTATGAAACTGGCTCCATTGTGGCTCTAAGTGTGGGCCGGTAATGCATTGATGTCTAAGGAGCTCCAGAGCAAAAATGGCCGTCACTGGGCACCAGTTTCCTACCTTTCTCTAATCTCATGTATGTGTTTTAATGTTATTATGAAACTGGCTCCATTGTGGCTCTAAGTGTGGGCCGGTAATGCATTGATGTCTATGGAGCACCAGAGCAAAAATGGCCGCCACTGGGCACCAGTTTCCTACCTTTCTCTAATCTCATCTATGTGTTTTAATGTTATTATGAAACTGGCTCTATTGTGGCTCTAAGTCAGTGCCAGTAATGCATTGATGTCTATGGGGCTCCAGAGCCAATATGGCCGCCAATGGGCAGCAGTTTCTTACATTTCTCTAATTTGAGTGTTTTAATGTTGATATGAAACTGGCTCCATTGTGGCTCTAAGTGTGGGCCGGTAATGCATTGATGTCTATGGAGCTCCAGAGCCAAAATGGCCGCCATTGGGCACCAGTTTCCTACCTTCCTCTAATCTCATCTATGTGTTTTAATGTTATTATGAAACTGGCCCTATTGTGGCTCTAAGTCAGGGCCAGTAATGCATTGATGTCTATGGGGCTCCAGAGCCAATATGGCCTCCATTGGGCAGCAGTTTCTTACCTTTCTCTAATTTGAGTGTTTTAATGTTGCTTTGAAACTGGCTCCATTGTGGGTCTAAGTGTGGGCTGGTAATGCATTGATGTCTATGGAGCTCCAGAGCCAAAATGGCCGCCAATGGGCACCAGTTTCCTACCTTTCTCTAATCTCATCTATGTGTTTTAATGTTATTATGAAACTGGCTCTACTGTGGCTCTAAGTCAGGGCCAGTAATGCATTGATGTCTATGGAGCTCCAGAGCCAATTTGGCCACCAATGGGCAGCAGTTTCTTACCTTTCTCTAATTTGAGTGTTTTAATGTTGCTATGAAACTGGCTCCATTGTGGCTCTAAGTGTGGGCCGGTAATGCATTGATGTCTATGGAGCTCCAGAGCCAAAATGGCCGCCACTGGGCACCAGTTTCCTACCCTTCTCAAATCTCATCTCTGTGTTTTAATGTTATTATGAAACTGGCTCT
The DNA here is from genome assembly GCF_902713425.1 of Acipenser ruthenus. NCBI lineage: Eukaryota > Metazoa > Chordata > Actinopteri > Acipenseriformes > Acipenseridae > Acipenser > Acipenser ruthenus. The sequence goes on from NC_081246.1 coordinate 4,528,942, forward strand.
ATTGTGGCTCTAAGTGGGGGCTGGTACTGCATTGATGTCTCTGGAGCTCCAGAGCCAAAATGGCCACCACTAGGCACCAGTTTCCTACCTTTCTCTAATCTCATCTATGTGTTTTAATGTTATTATGAAACTGGCTCTACTGTGGCTCTAAGTCAGGGCCAGTAATGCATTGATGTCTATGGGGCTCCAGAGCCAATATGGCCGCCAATGGGCAGCAGTTCCTTACCTATCTCTAATTTGAGTGTTTTAATGTTGCTATGAAACTGGCTCCATTGTGGCTCTAAGTGTGGGCCGGTAATGCATTGATGTCTATGGAGCTCCAGAGCCAAAATGGCCGCCAATGGGCACCAGTTTCCTACCTTTCTCTAATCTCATCTATGTGTTTTAATGTTATTATGAAACTGGCTCTACTGTGGCTCTAAGTCAGGGCCAGTAATGCATTGATGTCTATGGAGCTCCAGAGCCAATTTGGCCACCAATGGGCAGCAGTTTCTTACCTTTCTCTAATTTGAGTGTTTTAATGTTGCTGTGAAACTAGCTCCATTGTGGCTCTAAGTGTGGGCCGGTAATGCATTGATGTCTATGGAGCTCCAGAGCCAAAATGGCCGCCACTGGGCACCAGTTTCCTACCCTTCTCTAATCTCATCTATGTGTTTTAATGTTATTATGAAACTGGCTCTATTGTGGCTCTAAGTGGGGGCTGGTAATGCATTGATGTCTATGGAGCTCCAGAGCCAATATGGCCACCAATGGGCAGCAGTTCCTTACCTATCTCTAATTTGAGTGTTTTAATGTTGCTATGAAACTGGCTCCATTGTGGCTCTAACTGTGGGCCGGTAATGCATTGATGTCTATGGAGTTCCAGAGCCAAAATGGCCGCCAATGGGCACCAGTTTCCTACCTTTCTCTAATCTCATCTATGTGTTTTAATGTTATTATGAAACTGGCTCTACTGTGGCTCTAAGTCAGGGCCAGTAATGCATTGATGTCTATGGGGCTCCAGAGCCAATATGGCCGCCAATGGGCAGCAGTTCCTTACCTATCTCTAATTTGAGTGTTTTAATGTTGCTATGAAACTGGCTCCATTGTGGCTCTAAGTGTGGGCCGGTAATGCATTGATGTCTATGGAGCACCAGAGCAAAAATGGCCGCCACTGGGCACCAGTTTCCTACCTTTCTCTAATCTCATCTATGTGTTTTAATGTTATTATGAAACTGGCTCTATTGTGGCTCTAAGTCAGTGCCAGTAATGCATTGATGTCTATGGGGCTCCAGAGCCAATGTGGCCGCCAATGGGCAGCAGTTTCTTACATTTCTCTAATTTGAGTGTTATAATGTTGCTATGAAACTGGCTCCATTGTGGCTCTAAGTTTGGGCCGGTAATGCATTGATGTCTATGGAGCTCCAGATCCACAATGGCCCCTACTGGGCACCAGTTTCCTACATTTCTCTAATCTCATCTATGTGTTTTAATGTTATTATGAAACTGGCCCTATTGTGGCTCTAAGTCAGGGCCAGTAATGCATTGATGTCTATGGAGCTCCAGAGCCAATTTGGCCACCAATGGGCAGTAGTTTCTTACCTTTCTCTAATTTGAGTGTTTTAATGTTGCTATGAAACAGGCTCCATTGTGGCTCTAAGTGTGGGCCGGTAATGCATTGATGTCTATGGAGTACCAGAGCCAAAATGGCCGCCACTGGGCACCAGTTTCCTACCCTTCTCTAATCTCATCTATGTGTTTTAATGTTATTATGAAACTGGCTCTATTGTTGCTCTAAGTGTGGGCCGGTAATGCATTGATGTCTATGGAGCTCCAGAGCCACAATGGCCGCCAATGGGCAGCAGTTCCTAACCTTTCTCAAATTTGAGTGTTTTAATGTTGCTATGAAACTAGCTCCATTGTGGCTCTAAGTGTGGGCCGGTAATCCATTGATGTCTATGGGGCTCCAGAGCCAATATGGCCGCCAATGGGCAGCAGTTCCTTACCTATCTCTAATTTGAGTGTTTTAATGTTGCTATGAAACTGGCTCCATTGTGGCTCTAAGTGTGGGCCGGTAATGCATTGATGTCTATGGAGCTCCAGAGCCAAAATGGCCGCCAATGGGCACCAGTTTCCTACCTTTCTCTAATCTCATCTATGTGTTTTAATGTTATTATGAAACTGGCTCTACTGTGGCTCTAAGTCAGGGCCAGTAATGCATTGATGTCTATGGAGCTCCAGAGCCAATTTGGCCACCAATGGGCAGCAGTTTCTTACCTTTCTCTAATTTGAGTGTTTTAATGTTGCTGTGAAACTAGCTCCATTGTGGCTCTAAGTGTGGGCCGGTAATGCATTGATGTCTATGGAGCTCCAGAGCCAAAATGGCCGCCACTGGGCACCAGTTTCCTACCCTTCTCTAATCTCATCTATGTGTTTTAATGTTATTATGAAACTGGCTCTATTGTGGCTCTAAGTGGGGGCTGGTAATGCATTGATGTCTATGGAGCTCCAGAGCCAATATGGCCACCAATGGGCAGCAGTTCCTTACCTATCTCTAATTTGAGTGTTTTAATGTTGCTATGAAACTGGCTCCATTGTGGCTCTAACTGTGGGCCGGTAATGCATTGATGTCTATGGAGTTCCAGAGCCAAAATGGCCGCCAATGGGCACCAGTTTCCTACCTTTCTCTAATCTCATCTATGTGTTTTAATGTTATTATGAAACTGGCTCTACTGTGGCTCTAAGTCAGGGCCAGTAATGCATTGATGTCTATGGGGCTCCAGAGCCAATATGGCCGCCAATGGGCAGCAGTTCCTTACCTATCTCTAATTTGAGTGTTTTAATGTTGCTATGAAACTGGCTCCATTGTGGCTCTAAGTGTGGGCCGGTAATGCATTGATGTCTATGGAGCACCAGAGCAAAAATGGCCGCCACTGGGCACCAGTTTCCTACCTTTCTCTAATCTCATCTATGTGTTTTAATGTTATTATGAAACTGGCTCTATTGTGGCTCTAAGTCAGTGCCAGTAATGCATTGATGTCTATGGGGCTCCAGAGCCAATGTGGCCGCCAATGGGCAGCAGTTTCTTACATTTCTCTAATTTGAGTGTTATAATGTTGCTATGAAACTGGCTCCATTGTGGCTCTAAGTTTGGGCCGGTAATGCATTGATGTCTATGGAGCTCCAGATCCACAATGGCCCCTACTGGGCACCAGTTTCCTACATTTCTCTAATCTCATCTATGTGTTTTAATGTTATTATGAAACTGGCCCTATTGTGGCTCTAAGTCAGGGCCAGTAATGCATTGATGTCTATGGAGCTCCAGAGCCAATTTGGCCACCAATGGGCAGTAGTTTCTTACCTTTCTCTAATTTGAGTGTTTTAATGTTGCTATGAAACAGGCTCCATTGTGGCTCTAAGTGTGGGCCGGTAATGCATTGATGTCTATGGAGTACCAGAGCCAAAATGGCCGCCACTGGGCACCAGTTTCCTACCCTTCTCTAATCTCATCTATGTGTTTTAATGTTATTATGAAACTGGCTCTATTGTTGCTCTAAGTGTGGGCCGGTAATGCATTGATGTCTATGGAGCTCCAGAGCCACAATGGCCGCCAATGGGCAGCAGTTCCTAACCTTTCTCAAATTTGAGTGTTTTAATGTTGCTATGAAACTAGCTCCATTGTGGCTCTAAGTGTGGGCCGGTAATCCATTGATGTCTATGGGGCTCCAGAGCCAATATGGCCGCCAATGGGCAGCAGTTCCTTACCTTTCTCTAATTTGAGTGTTTTAATGTTATTATGAAACTGGCTGTATTGTGGCTCTAAGTGTGGGCCGGTAATGCATTGATGTCTATGGAGCTCCAGAGACAAAATGGCCGCCACTGGGAACCAGTTTCCTACCCTTCTCTAATCTCATCTTTGTGTTTTAATGTTATTATGAAACTGGCTCTATTGTGGCTCTAAGTGTGGGCCGGTAATGCATTGATGTCTATGGAGCTCCAGAGCCAAAATGGCCACCACTGGGCACCAGTTTCCTACCTTTCTCTAATCTCATCTATGTGTTTTAATGTTATTATGAAACTGGCTCTACTGTGGCTCTAAGTCAGGGCCAGTAATGCATTGATGTCTATGGGGCTATAGAGCCATTATGGCCGCCAATGGGCAGCAGTTCCTTACCTTTCTCTAATTTGAGTGTTTTAATGTTGCTATGAAACTGGCTCCATTGTGGCTCTAAGTGTGGGCCGGTAATGCATTGATGTCTATGGGGCTCCAGAGCCAATATGGCCGCCAATGGGCAACAGTTTCCTACCTTTCTCTAATCTCCTCTATGTGTTTTAATGTTATTATGAAACTGGCTCTATTGTGGCTCTAAGTCAGGGCCAGTAATGCATTGATGTCTATGGGGCTCCAGAGCCAATATGGCCGCCAATGGGCAGTAGTTTCTTACCTTTCTCTAATTTTAGTGTTTTAATGTTACTATGAAACTGGCTCTATTGTGGCTCTAATTGTGGGCTGGTAATGCATTGATGTCTATGGAGCTCCAGAGCCAAAATGGCCGCCAATGGGCAACAGTTTCCTACCTTTCTCTAATCTCCTCTATGTGTTTTAATGTTATTATGAAACTGGCTCTATTGTGGCTCTAAGTCAGGGCCAGTAATGCATTGATGTCTATGGGGCTCCAGAGCCAATATGGCCGCCAATGGCCAGCAGTTTCTTACCTTTCTCTGATTTGAGTGTTTTAATGTTGCTTTGAAACTGGCTCCAATGTGGCTCTAAATGTGGGCCGGTAATGCATTGATGTCTATGGAGCTCCAGAGCCAAAATGGCCGCCACTGGGCACCAGTTTCCTACCTTTCTCTAATCTCATCTATGTGTTTTAATGTTATTATGAAACTGGCTCTACTGTGGCTCTAAGTCAGGGCCAGTAATGCATTGATGTCTATGGGGCTCCAGAGCCAATATGGCCGCCAATGGGCAGCAGTTCCTTACCTTTCTCTAATTTGAGTGTTTTAATGTTGCTATGAATCTGGCTCCATTGTGGCTCTAAGTGTGGGCCGGTAATGCATTGATGTCTATGGAGCTCCAGAGCCAAAATGGCCACCACTGGGCACCAGTTTCCTACCTTTCTCTAATCTCATCTATGTGTTTTAATGTTATTATGAAACTGGCCCTATTGAGGCTCTAAGTCAGGGCCAGTAATGCATTGATGTCTATGGGGCTGCAGAGCCAATATGGCCGCCAATGGGCAGCAGTTTCTTACCTTTCTCTAATTTGAGTGTTTTAATGTTATTATGAAACTGGCTCTATTGTGGCTCTAAGTGTGGGCTGGTAATGCATTGATGTCTATGGAGCTCCAGAGCCAAAATGGCCGCCACTGGGCACCAGTTTCCTACCCTTCTCTAATCTCATCTATGTGTTTTAATGTTATTATGAAACTGGCCCTATTGTGGCTCTAAGTGTGGGCTGGTAATGCATTGATGTCTATGGAGCTCCAGATCCAAAATGGCCGCCAATGGGCACCAGTTTCCTACCTTTCTCTAATCTCATGTATGTGTTTTAATGTTATTATGAAACTGGCTCTATTGTGGCTCTAAGTCAGGGCCAATAATGCATTGATGTCTATAGGGCTCCAGAGCCAATATGGCCGCCAATGGGCAGCAGTTTCTTACATTTCTCTAATTTGAGTGTTTTAATGTTGCTATGAAACTGGCTCCATTGTGGCTCTAAGTGTGGGCCGGTAATGCATTGATGTCTATGGAGCTCCAGAGCCAAAATGGCCGCCACTGGGCACCAGTTTCCTACCTTTCTCTAATCTCATGTATGTGTTTTAATGTTATTATGAAACTGGCCCTATTGTGGCTCTAAGTCAGGTCCAGTAATGCATTGATGTCTATTGGGCTCCAGAGCCAATATGGCCGCCAATGGGCATCAGTTTCTTACCTTTCTCTAATTTGAGTGTTTTAATGTTGCAATGAAACTGGCTCCATTGTGGCTCTAAGTGTGGGCTGGTAATGCATTGATGTCTATGGAGCTCCAGAGCCAAAATAGCCACCAATGGGCACCAGTTTCCTACCTTTCTCTAATCTCATCTATGTGTTTTAATGTTACTATGAAACTGGCTCTATTGTGGCTCTAAGTCAGGGCCAGTAAAGCATTGATGTCTATGGGGCTCCAGAGCCAATATGGCCGCCAATGGGCAGTAGTTTCTTACCTTTCTCTAATTTTAGTGTTTTAATGTTGCTATGAAACTGGCTCCATTGTGTGTCTAAGTGTGGACTGGTAATGCATTGATGTCTATGGAGCTCCAGAGCCAAAATGGCCGCCAATGGGCACCAGTGTCCTACCTTTCTCTAATCTCATCTATGTGTTTTAATGTTATTATGAAATTGGCTCTACTGTGGCTCTAAGTCAGGGCCAGTAATGCATTGATGTCTATGGGGCTCCCTAGCCAATATGGCCGCCAATGGGCAGCAGTTCCTTACCTTTCTCTAATTTGAGTGTTTTAATGTTGCTATGAAACTGGCTCTATTGTGGCTCTAATTGTGGGCCGGTAATGCATTGATGTTTATGGAGCTCCAGAGCCAAAATGGCCGCCAATGGGCAACAGTTTCCTACCTTTCTCTAATCCCATCTGTGTTTTAATGTTATTATGAAACTGGCTCTATTGTGACTCTAAGTGTGGGCCGGTAATGCATTGATGTCTATGGAGCTCCAGAGCAAAAATGGCCGCCACTGGGCACCAGTTTCCTACCTTTCTCTAATCTCATCTATGTGTTTTAATGTTATTATGAAACTGGCTCTATTGTTGCACAAAGTCAGGGCCAGTAATGCATTGATGTCTATGGAGCTCCAGAGCCAAAATGGCCGCCACTGGGCACCAGTTTTCTACCTTTCTCTAATCTCATCTATGTGTTTTAATGTTATTATGAAACTGGCCCTATTGTGGCTCTAAGTCAGGGCCAGTAATGCACTGATGTCTATGGGGCTCCAGAGCCAATATGGCCGCCAATGGGCAGCAGTTTCTTACCTTTCTCTAATTTGAGTGTTTTAATGTTGCTTTGAAACTGGCTCCATTGTGGCTCTAAGTGTGGGCTGGTAATGCATTGATGTCTATGGAGCTCCAGAGCCAAAATGGCAGCCAATGGGCACCAGTTTCCTACCTTTCTCTAATCTCATCTATGTGTTTTAATGTTATTATGAAACTGGCTCTACTGTGGCTCTAAGTCAGGGCCAGTAATGCATTGATGTCTATGGAGCTCCAGAGCCAATTTGGCCACCAATGGGCAGCAGTTTCTTACCTTTCTCTAATTTGAGTGTTTTAATGTTGCTATGAAAGTGGCTCCATTGTGGCTCTATGGCCTGGTAATGCATTGATGTCTATGGAGCTCCAGGGCCAAAATGGCCGCCAATGGGCACCAGTTTCCTACCTTTCTCTAATCTCATCTATGTGTTTTAATGTTATTATGAAACTGGCTCTACTGTGGCTCTAAGTCAGGGCCAGTAATGCATTGATGTCTATGGGGCTCCAGAGCCAATATGGCCGCCAATGGGCAGCAGTTCCTTACCTTTCTCTAATTTGAGTGTTTTAATGTTGCTATGAAACTGGCTCCATTGTGGCTCTAATTGTGGGCCGGTAATGCATTGATGTCTATGGAGCTCCAGAGCCAAAATGGCCGCCAATGGGCAACAGTTTCCTACCTTTCTCTAATCCCACCTGTGTTTTAATGTTATTATGAAACTGGCTCTATTGTGGCTCTAAGTGTGGGCCGGTAATGCATTGATGTCTATGGAGCTCCAGAGCAAAAATGGCCGCCACTGGGCACCAGTTTCCTACCTTTCTCTAATCTCATCTATGTGTTTTAATATTATTATGAAACTGGCTCTATTGTGGCTCTAAGACAGGGCCAGTAATGCATTGATGTCTATGGAGCTCCAGAGCCAAAATGGCCGCCACTGGGCACCAGTTTCCTACCTTTCTCTAATCTCATCTATGTGTTTTAATGTTATTATGAAACTGGCCCTATTGTGGCTCTAAGTCAGGGCTAGTAATGCATTGATGTCTATGGGGCTCCAGAGCCAATATGGCCGCCAATGGGCAGCAGTTTCTTACCTTTCTCTAATTTGAGTGTTTTAATGTTGCTTTGAAACTGGCTCTATTGTGGCTCTAAGTGTGGGCCGGTAATGCATTGATGTCTATGGAGCTCCAGAGCCAAAATGGCCGCCAATGGGCACCAGTTTCCTTCCTTTCTCTAATATCATCTATGTGTTTTAATGTTATTATGAAACTGGCTCTACAGTGGCTCTAAGTCAGGGCCAGTAATGCATTGATGTCTATGGAGCTCCAGAGCCAATTTGACCACCAATGGGCAGCAGTTTCTTACCTTTCTCTAATTTGAGTGTTTTAATGTTGCTATCAAACTGGCTCCATTGTGGCTCTAAGTGTGGCCTGGTAATGCATTGATGTCTATGGAGCTCCAGAGCCAAAATGGCCGCCAATGGGCACCAGTTTCCTACCTTTCTCTAATCTCATCTATGTGTTTTAATGTTATTATGAAACTGGCTCTACTGTGGCTCTAAGTCAGGGCCAGTAATGCATTGATGTCTATGGGGCTCCAGAGCCAATATGGCCGCCAATGGGCAGCAGTTCCTTACCTTTCTCTAATTTGAGTGTTTTAATGTTGCTATGAAACTGGCTCCATTGTGGCTCTAATTGTGGGCCGGTAATGCATTGATGTCTATGGAGCTCCAGAGCCAAAATGGCCGCCAATGGGCAACAGTTTCCTACCTTTCTCTAATCAAATCAGTGTTTTAATGTTATTATGAAACTGGCTCTATTGTGGCTCTAAGTGTGGGCCGGTAATGCATTGATGTCTATGGAGCTCCAGAGCAAAAATGGCCGCCACTGGGCACCAGTTTCCTACCTTTCTCTAATCTCATCTATGTGTTTTAATATTATTATGAAACTGGCTCTATTGTGGCTCTAAGACAGGGCCAGTAATGCATTGATGTCTATGGGGCTCCAGAGCCAATATGGCCGCCAATGGGCAGCAGTTTCTTACCTTTCTCTAATTTGAGTGTTTTAATGTTGCTTTGAAACTGGCTCTATTGTGGCTCTAAGTGTGGGCCGGTAATGCATTGATGTCTATGGAGCTCCAGAGCCAAAATGGCCGCCACTGGGCACCAGTTTCCTACCCTTCTCTAATCTCATCTATGTGTTTTAATGTTATTATGAAACTGGCTCTATTGTGGCTCTAAGTGTGGGCCGGTAATGCATTGATCTCTATGGAGCTCCAGAGCCAAAATGGCCGCCACTGGGCACCAGTTTCCTACCTTTCTCTAATCTCATCTATGTGTTTTAATGTTATTATGAAACTGGCTCTATTGTGGCTCTAAGTGTGGGCCGGTAATGCATTGATCTCTATGGAGCTCCAGAGCCAAAATGGCCGCCACTGGGCACCAGTTTCCTACCTTTCTCTAATCTCATCTATGTGTTTTAATATTATTATGAAACTGGCTCTATTGTGGCTCTAAGACAGGGCCAGTAATGCATTGATGTCTATGGGGCTCCAGAGCCAATATGGCCGCCAATGGGCAGCAGTTCCTTACCTTTCTCTAATTTGAGTGTTTTAATGTTGCTATGAAACTGGCTCCATTGAGGCTCTAAGTGTGGGCCGGTAATGCATTGATGTCTATGGGGCTCCAGAGCCAATATGGCCGCCAATGGGCAGCAGTTCCTTACCTTTCTCTAATTTGAGTGTTTTAATGTTATTATGAAACTGGCTCTATTGTGGCTCTAAGTGTGGGCCGGTAATGCATTGATGTTTATGGAGCTCCAGAGCAAAAATGACCACCACTGGGCACCAGTTTCCTACCTTTCTCTAATCTCATCTATGTGTTTTAATGTTATTATGAAACTGGCTCTACTGTGGCTCTAAGTCAGGGCCAGTAATGCATTGATGTCTATGGGGATCCAGAGCCAATATGGCCGCCAATGGGCAGCAGTTTCTTACCTTTCTCTAATTTGAGTGTTTTAATGTTGCTATGAAACTGGCTCCATTGTGGCACTAAGTGTGGGCCGGTAATGCATTGATGTCTATGGAGCTCAAGAGCCAAAATGGCCGCCACTGGGCACCAGTTTCCTACCTTTCTCTAATCTCATCTATGTGTTTTAATGTTATTATGAAACTGGCTCTATTGTGGTTCTAAGTCAGGGCCAGTAATGCATTGATGTCTATGGGGCTCCAGAGCCAATATGGCCGCCAATGGGCAGTAGTTTCTTACCTTTCTCTAATTTTAGTGTTTTAATGTTACTATGAAACTGGCTCCATTGTGGCTCTAAGTGTGGGCCGGTAATGCATTGATGTCTATGGAGCTCCAGAGCCAAAATGGCCGCCACTGGGCACCAGTTTCCTACCTTTCTCTAATCTCATCTATGTGTTTTAATGTTATTATGAAACTGGCTCTACTGTGGCTCTATGTCATGGCCAGTAATGCATTGATGTCTATGTGGCTCCAGAGCCAATATGGCCGCCAATGGGCAGCAGTTCCTTACCTTTCTCTAATCTCATATATGTGTTTTAATGTTATTATGAAACTGGCTCTATTGCGGCTCTAAGTCAGGGCCAGTAATGCATTGATGTCTATGGGGCTCCAGAGCCAATATGGACACCAATGGGCAGCAGTTTCTTACCTTTCTCTAATTTGAGTGTTTTAATGTTGCAATGAAACTGGCTCCATTGTGGCTCTAAGTGTGGTCCGGTAATGCATTGATGTCTATGGAGCTCCAGAGCGAAAATGGCCGCCACTGGGCACCAGTTTCCTACCTTTCTCTAATCTCATCTATGTGTTTTAATGTTATTATGAAACTGGCTCTACTGTGGCTCTAAGTCAGGGCCAGTAATGCATTGATTTCTATAGGGCTCCAGAGCCAATATGGCCGCCAATGGGCAGCAGTTCCTTACCTTTCTCTAATTTGAGTGTTTTAATGTTGCTATGAAACTGGCTCCATTGTGGCTCTAAGTGTGGGCCGGTAATGCATTGATGTCTATGGAGCTCCAGAGCCAAAATGGCTGCCAATGGGCAACAGTTTCCTACCTTTCTCGAATCCCATCTGTGTTTTAATGTTATTATGAAACTGGCTCTATTGTGGCTCTAAGTGTGGGCCGGTAATGCATTGATGTCTATGGAGCTCCAGAGCAAAGATGGCCGCCACTGGGCACCAGTTTCCTACCTTTCTCTAATCTCATCTATGTGTTTTAATGTTATTATGAAACTGGCTCTATTGTGGCTCTAAGTCAGGGCCAGTAATGCATTGATGTCTATGGGGCTCCAGAGCCAATATGGCCGCCAATGGGCAGCAGTTTCTTACATTTCTCTAATTTGAGTGTTTTAATGTTGCTATGAAACTGGCTCCATTGTGGCTCTAAGTGTGGGCCGGTAATGCATTGATGTCTATGGAGCTCCAGAGCAAAAATGTCCGCCACTGGGCACCAGTTTCCTACCTTTCTCTAATCTCATCTATGTGTTTTAATGTTATTATGAAACTGGCCCTATTGTGGCTCTAAGTCAGGGCCAGTAATGCATTGATGTCTATGGGGCTCCAGAGCCAATATGGCCACCAATGGGCAGCAGTTTCTTACCTTTCTCTAATTTGAGTGTTTTAATGTTGCTTTGAAACTGGCTCCATTGTGGCTCTAAGTGTGGGCTGGTAATGCATTGATGTCTATGGAGCTCCAGAGCCAAAATGGCCGCCACTGGGCACCAGTTTCCTACATTTCTCTAATCTCATCTATGTGTTTTAATGTTATTATGAAACTGGCTCTACTGTGGCTCTAAGTCAGGGCCAGTAATGCATTGATGTCTATGGGGCTCCAGAGCCAATATGGCCGCCAATGGGCAGCAGTTTCTTACCTTTCTCTAATTTGAGTGTTTTAATGTTGCTATGAAACTGGCTCCATTGTGGCTCTAAGTGTGGGCTGGTAATGCATTGATGTCTATGGAGCTCCAGAGCCAAAATGGCCGCCACTGGGCACCAGTTTCCTACCTTTCTCTAATCTCATCTATGTGTTTTAATGTTATTATGAAACTCGCCCTATTGTGGCTCTAAGTCAGGGCCAGTAATGCATTGATGTCTATGGGGCTCCAGAGCCAATATGGCCGCCAATGGGCGGCAGTTTCTTACCTTTCTCTAATTTGAGTGTTTTAATGTTGCTTTGAAACTGGCTCTATTGTGGCTCTAAGTGTGGGCCGGTAATGCATTGATGTCTATGGAGCTCCAGAGCCAAAATGGCCGCCAATGGGCACCAGTTTCCTACCTTTCTCTAATATCATCTATGTGTTTTAATGTTATTATGAAACTGGCTCTACAGTGGCTCTAAGTCAGGGCCAGTAATGCATTGATGTCTATGGAGCTCCAGAGCCAATTTGGCCACCAATGGGCAGCAGTTTCTTACCTTTCTCTAATTTGAGTGTTTTAATGTTGCTATGAAACTGGCTCCATTGTGGCTCTAAGTGTGGGCCGGTAATGCATTGATATCTATGGAGCTCCAGAGCCAAAATGGCCGCCACTGGGCACCAGTTTCCTACCCTTCTCTAATCTCATCTATGTGTTTTAATGTTATTATGAAACGGGCTCTATTGTGGCTCTAAGTGTGGGCCGGTAATGCATTGATGTCTATAGAGCTCCAGAGCCAAAATGGCCGCCACTGGGCACCAGTTTCCTACCTTTCTCTAATCTCATCTATGTGTTTTAATGTTATTATGAAACTGGCTCTACTGTGGCTCTATGTCATGGCCAGTAATGCATTGATGTCTATGTGGCTCCAGAGCCAATATGGCCGCCAATGGGCAGCAGTTCCTTACCTTTCTCTAATTTGAGTGTTTTAATGTTATTATGAAACTGGCTCTATTGTGGCTCTAAGTGTGGGCCGGTAATGCATTGATGTCTATGGAGCTCCAGAGCAAAAATGACCACCACTGGGCACCAGTTTCCTACCTTTCTCTAATCTCATCTATGTGTTTTAATGTTATTATGAAACTGGCTCTACTGTGGCTCTAAGTCAGGGCAAGTAATGCATTGATGTCTATGGGGCTCCAGAGCCAATATGGCCGCCAATGGGCAGCAGTTTCTTACCTTTCTCTAATTTGAGTGTTTTAATGTTGCTATGAAACTGGCTCCATTGTGGCACTAACTGTGGGCCGGTAATGCATTGATGTCTATGGAGCTCCAGAGCCAAAATGGCCGCCACTGGGCACCAGTTTCCTACCTTTCTCTAATCTCATCTATGTGTTTTAATGTTATTATGAAACTGGCTCTATTGTGGCTCTAAGTCAGGGCCAGTAATGCATTGATGTCTATGGGGCTCCATAGCCAATATGGCCGCCAATGGGCAGTAGTTTCTTACCTTTCTCTAATTTTAGTGTTTTAATGTTACTATGAAACTGGCTCCATTGTGGCTCTAAGTGTGGGCCGGTAATGCATTGATGTCTATGGAGCTCCAGAGCCAAAATGGCCGCCAATGGGCAACAGTTTCCTACCTTTCTCTAATCCCATCTGTGTTTTAATGTTATTATGAAACTGGCCCTATTGTGGCTCTAAGTCAGGGCCAGTAATGCATTGATGTCTATGGGGCTCCAGAGCCAATATGGCCGCCAATGGGCAGCAGTTTCTTACCTTTCTCTAATTTGAGTGTTTTAATGTTGCTTTGAAACTGGCTCCATTGTGGCTCTAAGTGTGGGCTGGTAATGCATTGATGTCTATGGAGCCCCAGATCCAAAATGACCGCCAATGGGCACCAGTTTCCTACCTTTCTCTAATCTCATCTATGTGTTTTAATGTTATTATGAAACTGGCTCTATTGTGGCTCTAAGTCAGGGCCAGTAATGCATTGATGTCTATGGGGCTCCAGAGCCAATATGGCCGCCAATGGGCAGCAGTTTCTTACATTTCTCTAATTTCAGTGTTTTAATGTTGCTATGAAACTGGCTCCATTGTGGCTCTAAGTCTGGGCCGGTAATGCATTGATGTCTATGGAGCTCCAGAGCCAAAATGGCCGCCACTGGGCACCAGTTTCCTACCTTTCTCTAATCTCATCTATGTGTTTTAATGTTATTATGAAACTGGCCGTATTGTGGCTCTATGTCAGGGCCAGTAATGCATTGATGTCTATGGGGCTCCAGAGCCAATATGGCCGCCAATGGGCAGCAGTTTCTTACCTTTCTCTAATTTGAGTGTTTTAATGTTGCTTTGAAACTGGCTCCATTGTGGCTCTAAGTGTGGGCTGGTAATGCATTGATGTCTATGGAGCCCCAGATCCAAAATGACCGCCAATGGGCACCAGTTTCCTACCTTTCTCTAATCTCATCTATGTGTTTTAATGTTATTATGAAACTGGCTCTATTGTGGCTCTAAGTCAGGGCCAGTAATGCATTGATGTCTATGGGGCTCCAGAGCCAATATGGCCGCCAATGGGCAGCAGTTTCTTACATTTCTCTAATTTCAGTGTTTTAATGTTGCTATGAAACTGGCTCCATTGTGGCTCTAAGTCTGGGCCGGTAATGCATTGATGTCTATGGAGCTCCAGAGCCAAAATGGCCGCCACTGGGCACCAGTTTCCTACCTTTCTCTAATCTCATCTATGTGTTTTAATGTTATTATGAAACTGGCTCTACTGTGGCTCTATGTCATGGCCAGTAATGCATTGATGTCTATGTGGCTCCAGAGCCAATATGGCCGCCAATGGGCAGCAGTTCCTTACCTTTCTCTAATCTCATATATGTGTTTTAATGTTATTATGAAACTGGCTCTATTGCGGCTCTAAGTCAGGGCCAGTAATGCATTGATGTCTATGGGGCTCCAGAGCCAATATGGACACCAATGGGCAGCAGTTTCTTACCTTTCTCTAATTTGAGTGTTTTAATGTTGCAATGAAACTGGCTCCATTGTGGCTCTAAGTGTGGTCCGGTAATGCATTGATGTCTATGGAGCTCCAGAGCGAAAATGGCCGCCACTGGGCACCAGTTTCCTACCTTTCTCTAATCTCATCTATGTGTTTTAATGTTATTATGAAACTGGCTCTACTGTGGCTCTAAGTCAGGGCCAGTAATGCATTGATTTCTATAGGGCTCCAGAGCCAATATGGCCGCCAATGGGCAGCAGTTCCTTACCTTTCTCTAATTTGAGTGTTTTAATGTTGCTATGAAACTGGCTCCATTGTGGCTCTAAGTGTGGGCCGGTAATGCATTGATGTCTATGGAGCTCCAGAGCCAAAATGGCTGCCAATGGGCAACAGTTTCCTACCTTTCTCGAATCCCATCTGTGTTTTAATGTTATTATGAAACTGGCTCTATTGTGGCTCTAAGTGTGGGCCGGTAATGCATTGATGTCTATGGAGCTCCAGAGCAAAGATGGCCGCCACTGGGCACCAGTTTCCTACCTTTCTCTAATCTCATCTATGTGTTTTAATGTTATTATGAAACTGGCTCTATTGTGGCTCTAAGTCAGGGCCAGTAATGCATTGATGTCTATGGGGCTCCAGAGCCAATATGGCCGCCAATGGGCAGCAGTTTCTTACATTTCTCTAATTTGAGTGTTTTAATGTTGCTATGAAACTGGCTCCATTGTGGCTCTAAGTGTGGGCCGGTAATGCATTGATGTCTATGGAGCTCCAGAGCAAAAATGTCCGCCACTGGGCACCAGTTTCCTACCTTTCTCTAATCTCATCTATGTGTTTTAATGTTATTATGAAACTGGCCCTATTGTGGCTCTAAGTCAGGGCCAGTAATGCATTGATGTCTATGGGGCTCCAGAGCCAATATGGCCACCAATGGGCAGCAGTTTCTTACCTTTCTCTAATTTGAGTGTTTTAATGTTGCTTTGAAACTGGCTCCATTGTGGCTCTAAGTGTGGGCTGGTAATGCATTGATGTCTATGGAGCTCCAGAGCCAAAATGGCCGCCACTGGGCACCAGTTTCCTACATTTCTCTAATCTCATCTATGTGTTTTAATGTTATTATGAAACTGGCTCTACTGTGGCTCTAAGTCAGGGCCAGTAATGCATTGATGTCTATGGGGCTCCAGAGCCAATATGGCCGCCAATGGGCAGCAGTTTCTTACCTTTCTCTAATTTGAGTGTTTTAATGTTGCTATGAAACTGGCTCCATTGTGGCTCTAAGTGTGGGCTGGTAATGCATTGATGTCTATGGAGCTCCAGAGCCAAAATGGCCGCCACTGGGCACCAGTTTCCTACCTTTCTCTAATCTCATCTATGTGTTTTAATGTTATTATGAAACTCGCCCTATTGTGGCTCTAAGTCAGGGCCAGTAATGCATTGATGTCTATGGGGCTCCAGAGCCAATATGGCCGCCAATGGGCGGCAGTTTCTTACCTTTCTCTAATTTGAGTGTTTTAATGTTGCTTTGAAACTGGCTCTATTGTGGCTCTAAGTGTGGGCCGGTAATGCATTGATGTCTATGGAGCTCCAGAGCCAAAATGGCCGCCAATGGGCACCAGTTTCCTACCTTTCTCTAATATCATCTATGTGTTTTAATGTTATTATGAAACTGGCTCTACAGTGGCTCTAAGTCAGGGCCAGTAATGCATTGATGTCTATGGAGCTCCAGAGCCAATTTGGCCACCAATGGGCAGCAGTTTCTTACCTTTCTCTAATTTGAGTGTTTTAATGTTGCTATGAAACTGGCTCCATTGTGGCTCTAAGTGTGGGCCGGTAATGCATTGATATCTATGGAGCTCCAGAGCCAAAATGGCCGCCACTGGGCACCAGTTTCCTACCCTTCTCTAATCTCATCTATGTGTTTTAATGTTATTATGAAACGGGCTCTATTGTGGCTCTAAGTGTGGGCCGGTAATGCATTGATGTCTATAGAGCTCCAGAGCCAAAATGGCCGCCACTGGGCACCAGTTTCCTACCTTTCTCTAATCTCATCTATGTGTTTTAATGTTATTATGAAACTGGCTCTACTGTGGCTCTATGTCATGGCCAGTAATGCATTGATGTCTATGTGGCTCCAGAGCCAATATGGCCGCCAATGGGCAGCAGTTCCTTACCTTTCTCTAATTTGAGTGTTTTAATGTTATTATGAAACTGGCTCTATTGTGGCTCTAAGTGTGGGCCGGTAATGCATTGATGTCTATGGAGCTCCAGAGCAAAAATGACCACCACTGGGCACCAGTTTCCTACCTTTCTCTAATCTCATCTATGTGTTTTAATGTTATTATGAAACTGGCTCTACTGTGGCTCTAAGTCAGGGCAAGTAATGCATTGATGTCTATGGGGCTCCAGAGCCAATATGGCCGCCAATGGGCAGCAGTTTCTTACCTTTCTCTAATTTGAGTGTTTTAATGTTGCTATGAAACTGGCTCCATTGTGGCACTAAGTGTGGGCCGGTAATGCATTGATGTCTATGGAGCTCCAGAGCCAAAATGGCCGCCACTGGGCACCAGTTTCCTACCTTTCTCTAATCTCATCTATGTGTTTTAATGTTATTATGAAACTGGCTCTATTGTGGCTCTAAGTCAGGGCCAGTAATGCATTGATGTCTATGGGGCTCCATAGCCAATATGGCCGCCAATGGGCAGTAGTTTCTTACCTTTCTCTAATTTTAGTGTTTTAATGTTACTATGAAACTGGCTCCATTGTGGCTCTAAGTGTGGGCCGGTAATGCATTGATGTCTATGGAGCTCCAGAGCCAAAATGGCCGCCAATGGGCAACAGTTTCCTACCTTTCTCTAATCCCATCTGTGTTTTAATGTTATTATGAAACTGGCCCTATTGTGGCTCTAAGTCAGGGCCAGTAATGCATTGATGTCTATGGGGCTCCAGAGCCAATATGGCCGCCAATGGGCAGCAGTTTCTTACCTTTCTCTAATTTGAGTGTTTTAATGTTGCTTTGAAACTGGCTCCATTGTGGCTCTAAGTGTGGGCTGGTAATGCATTGATGTCTATGGAGCCCCAGATCCAAAATGACCGCCAATGGGCACCAGTTTCCTACCTTTCTCTAATCTCATCTATGTGTTTTAATGTTATTATGAAACTGGCTCTATTGTGGCTCTAAGTCAGGGCCAGTAATGCATTGATGTCTATGGGGCTCCAGAGCCAATATGGCCGCCAATGGGCAGCAGTTTCTTACATTTCTCTAATTTCAGTGTTTTAATGTTGCTATGAAACTGGCTCCATTGTGGCTCTAAGTCTGGGCCGGTAATGCATTGATGTCTATGGAGCTCCAGAGCCAAAATGGCCGCCACTGGGCACCAGTTTCCTACCTTTCTCTAATCTCATCTATGTGTTTTAATGTTATTATGAAACTGGCCGTATTGTGGCTCTATGTCAGGGCCAGTAATGCATTGATGTCTATGGGGCTCCAGAGCCAATATGGCCGCCAATGGGCAGCAGTTTCTTACCTTTCTCTAATTTGAGTGTTTTAATGTTGCTTTGAAACTGGCTCCATTGTGGCTCTAAGTGTGGGCTGGTAATGCATTGATGTCTATGGAGCTCCAGAGCCAAAATGGCCGCCAATGGGCACCAGTTTCCTACCTTTCTCTAATCCCATCTGTGTTTTAATGTTATTATGAAACTGGCTCTATTGTGGCTCTAAGTCAGACCCAGTAATGCATTGATGTCTATGGGGCTCCAGAGCCAATATGGCCGCCAATGGGCAGTAGTTTCTTACCTTTCTCTAATTTTAGTGTTTTAATGTTGCTATGAAACTGGCTCCATTGTGGCTCTAAGTGTGGGCTGGTAATGCATTGATGTCTATGGAGCTCAAGAGCCAAAATGGCCGCCAATGGGCACCAGTTTCCTACCTTTCTCTAATCTCATCTATGTGTTTTAATGTTATTATGAAATTGGCTCTACTGTGGCTCTAAGTCAGGGCCAGTAATGCATTGATGTCTATGGGGCTCCAGAGCCAATATGGCCGTCAAGGGGCAGCAGTTCCTTACATTTCTCTAATTTGAGTGTTTTAATGTTGCTATGAAACTGGCTCCATTGTGGCTCTAAGTGTGGGCCGGTAATGCATTGATGTCTATGGAGCTCCAGAGCCAAAATGGCCGCCAATGGGCAACAGTTTCCTACCTTTCTCTAATCCCATCTGTGTTTTAATGTTATTATGAAACTGGCTCTATTGTGGCTCTAAGTCAGGGCCAGTAATGCATTGATGTCTATGGAGCTCCAGAGCCAAAATGGCCGCCACTGGGCACCAGTTTCCTACCTTTCTCTAATCTCATCTATGTGTTTTAATGTTATTATGAAACTGGCCCTATAGTGGCTCTAAGTGTGGGCCAGTAATGCATTGATGTCTATGGGGCTCCAGAGCCAATATGGCCGCCAATGGGCAGCAGTTTCTTACCTTTCTCTAATTTGAGTGTTTTAATGTTGCTTTGAAACTGGCTCCATCGTGGCTCTAAGTGTGGGCTGGTAATGCATTGATGTCTATGGAGCTCCAGAGCCAAAATGGCCGCCAATGGGCACCAGTTTCCTACCTTTCTCTAATCTCATCTATGTGTTTTAATGTTATTATGAAACTGGCCCTATTGTGGCTCTAAGTGTGGGCCAGTAATGCATTGATGTCTATGGGGCTACAGAGCCCATATGGCCACCAATGGGCAGCAGTTTCTTACCTTTCTCTAATTTGAGTGTTTTAATGTTGCTTTGAAACTGGCTCCATTGTGGCTCTAAGTGTGGGCTGGTAATGCATTGATGTCTATGGAGCTCCAGATCCAAAATGGCCGCCAATGGGCACCAGTTTCCTACCTTTCTGTAATCTCATGTATGTGTTTTAATGTTATTATGAAACTGGCTCTATTGTGGCTCTAAGTCAGGGCCAGTAATGCATTGATGTCTGTGGGGCTCCAGAGCCAATATGGCCGCCAATGGGCAGCAGTTTCTTACATTTCTCTAATTTGAGTGTTTTAATGTTGCTATGAAACTGGCTCCATTGTGGCTCTAAGTGTGGGCCGGTAATGCATTGATGTCTATGGAGCTCCAGAGCCAAAATGGTCGCCAATGGGCACCAGTTTCCTACCTTTCTCTAATCTCATCTATGTGTTTTAATGTTATTATGAAATTGGCTCTACTGTGGGTCTAAGTCAGGGCCAGTAATGCATTGATGTCTATGGGGCTCCAGAGCCAATATGGCCGCCAAGGGGCAGCAGTTCCTTACCTTTCTCTAATTTGAGTGTTTTAATGTTGCTATGAAACTGGCTCCATTGTGGCTCTAAGTGTGGGCCGGTAATGCATTGATGTCTATGGAGCTCCAGAGCCAAAATGGCCGCCAATGGGCAACAGTTTCCTACCTTTCTCTAATCCCATCTGTGTTTTAATGTTATTATGAAACTGGCTCTATTGTGGCTCTAAGTGTGG
This sequence comes from Acipenser ruthenus, assembly GCF_902713425.1. Lineage (NCBI taxonomy): Eukaryota > Metazoa > Chordata > Actinopteri > Acipenseriformes > Acipenseridae > Acipenser > Acipenser ruthenus. The sequence continues at coordinate 4,549,297 of NC_081246.1, forward strand.
GCCGGTAATGCATTGATGTCTATGGAGCTCCAGAGCAAAAATGGCTGCCACTGGGCACCAGTTTCCTACCTTTCTCTAAACTCATCTATGTGTTTTAATGTTATTATGAAACTGGCTCTATTGTGGCTCTAAGTCAGGGCCAGTAATGCATTGATGTCTATGGAGCTCCAGAGCCAAAATGGCCGCCACTGGGCACCAGTTTCCTACCTTTCTCTAATCTCATCTATGTGTTTTAATGTTATTATGAAACTGGCCCTATAGTGGCTCTAAGTGTGGGCCAGTAATGCATTGATGTCTATGGGGCTCCAGAGCCAATATGGCCGCCAATGGGCAGCAGTTTCTTACCTTTCTCTAATTTGAGTGTTTTAATGTTGCTTTGAAACTGGCTCCATTGTGGCTCTAAGTGTGGGCTGGTAATGCATTGATGTCTATGGAGCTCCAGAGCCAATATGGCCGCCAATGGGCAGCAGTTAATTACCTTTCTCTAATTTGAGTGTTTTAATGTTGCTATGAAACTGGCTCCATTGTGGCTCTAAGTGTGGGCCGGTAATGCATTGATGTCTATGGAGGTCCAGAGCCAAAATGGCCGCCACTGGGCACCAGTTTCCTACCTTTCTCTAATCTCATCTATGTGTTTTAATGTTATTATGAAACTGGCTCTATTGTGGCTCTAAGTCAGGGCCAGTAATGCATTGATGTCTATGGGGCTCCAGAGCCAATATGGCCGCCAATTGGCAGCAGTTTCTTACATTTCTCTAATTTCAGTGTTTTAATGTTGCTATGAAACTGGCTCCATTGTGGCTCTACGTGTGGGCCGTTAATGCATTGATGTCTATGGAGCTCCAGAGCCAAAATGGAAGCCACTGGGCACCAGTTTCCTACCTTTCTCTAATCTCACTATGTGTTTTAATGTTATTATGAAACTGGCTCTACTGCGGCTCTATGTCATGGCCAGTAATGCATTGATGTCTATGTGGCTCCGAGCCAATATGGCCGCCAATGGGCAGCAGTTCCTTACCTTTCTCTAATTTGAGTGTTTTAATGTTGCTATGAAACTGGCTCCATTGTGGCTCTAAGTGTGGGCCGGTAATGCATTGATGTCTATGGGGCTCCAGAGCCAATATGGCCGCCAATGAGCAGCTGTTCCTTACCTTTCTCTAATTTGAGTGTTTTAATGTTATTATGAAACTGGCTCTATTGTGGCTCTAAGTGTGGGCCAGTAATGCATTGATGTCTATGGAGCTCCAGAGCAAATATGACCACCACTGGGCACCAGTTTCCTACCTTTCTCTATTCTCATCTATGTGTTTTAATGTTATTATGAAACTGGCTCTACTGTGGCTCTAAGTCAGGGCCAGTAATGCATTGATGTCTATGGGGCTCCAGAGCCAATATGGCCACCAATGGGCAGCAGTTTCTTACCTTTCTCTAATTTGAGTGTTTTAATGTTGCTATGAAACTGGCTCCATTGTGGCACTAAGTGTGGGCCAGTAATGCATTGATGTCTATGGAGCTCCAGAGCCAAAATGGCCACCACTGGGTACCAGTTTCCTACCTTTCTCTAATCTCATCTATGTGTTTTAATGTTATTATGAAACTGGCTCTATTGTGGCACTAAGTCAGGGCCAGTAATGCATTGATTTCTATGGGGCTCCAGAGCCAATATGGCCGCCAATGGGCAGCAGTTTCTTACCTTTCTCTAATTTGAGTGTTTTAATGTTGCTTTGAAACTGGCTCCATTGTGGCTCTAAGTGTGGGCTGGTAATGCATTGATGTCTATGGAGCTCCAGAGCCAAAATGGCAGCCAATGGGCACCAGTTTCCTACCTTTCTCTAATCTCATCTATGTGTTTTAATGTTATTATGAAACTGGCTCTACTGTGGCTGTAAGTCAGGGCCAGTAATGCATTGATGTCTATGGAGCTCCAGAGCCAATTTGGCCACCAATGGGCAGCAGTTTCTTACCTTTCTCTAATTTGAGTGTTTTAATGTTGCTATGAAACTGGCTCCATTGTGGCTCTAATATTGGGCCGGTAATGCATTGATATCTATGGAGCTCCAGAGCCAAAATGGCTGCCACTGGGCACCAGTTTCCTACCCTTCTCTAATCTCATCTATGTGTTTTAATGTTATTATGAAACTGGCTCTATTGTGGCTCTAAGTGTGGGCCGGTAATGCATTGATGTCTATGGAGCTCCAGAGCCAAAATGGCCGCCACTGGGCACCAGTTTCCTACCTTTCTCTAATCTCATCTATGTGTTTTAATGTTATTATGAAACTGGCTCTACTGTGGCTCTATGTCATGGCCAGTAATGCATTGATGTCTATGTGGCTCCAGAGCCAATATGGCCGCCAATGGGCAGCAGTTCCTTACCTTTCTCTAATTTGAGTGTTTTAATGTTGCTATGAAACTGGCTCCATTGTGGCTCTAAGTGTGGGCCGGTAATGCATTGATGTCTATGGAGCTCCAGAGCAAAAATGACCACCACTGGGCACCAGTTTCCTACCTTTCTCTAATCTCATCTATGTGTTTTAATGTTATTATGAAACTGGCCCTATTGTGGCTCTAAGTCAGGGCCAGTAATGCATTGATGTCTATGGGGCTCCAGAGCCAATATGGCCGCCAATGGGCAGCAGTTTCTTACCTTTCTCTAATTTTAGTGTTTTAATGTTACTATTAAACTGGCTCCATTGTGGCTCTAAGTGTGGGCTGGTAATGCATTGATGTCTATGGAGCTCCAGAGCCAAAATGGCCGCCAATGGGCAACAGTTTCCTACATTTCTCTAATCTCATCTATGTGTTTTAATGTTATTATGAAACTGGCCCTATTGTGGGTCTAAGTCAGGGCCAGTAATGCATTGATGTCTATGGGGCTCCAGAGCCAATATGGTCGCCAATGGGCAGCAGTTCCTTACCTTTCTCTAATTTGAGTGTTTTAATGTTGTTTTGAAACTGGCTCCATTGTGGCTCTAAGTGTGGGCTGGTAATGCATTGATGTCTATGGAGCACCAGAGCCAAAATGGTTACCACTGGGCACCAGTTTCCTACCTTTCTCTAATCTCATCTATGTGTTTTAATGTTATTATGAAACTGGCTCTACTGTGGCTCTAAGTCAGGGCCAGTAATGCATTGATGTCTATGGGGCTCCAGAGCCAATATGGCCGCCAATGGGCAGCAGTTCCTTACCTTTCTCTAATTTGAGTGTTTTAATGTTGCTATGAAACTGGCTCTATTGTGGCTCTAAGTGTGGGCCGGTAATGCATTGATGTCTATGGAGCTCCAGAGTCAAAATGGCCACCAATGGGCAACAGTTTCCTACCTTTCTCTAATCCCATCTGTGTTTTAATGTTATTATGAAACTGGCTCTATTGTGGCTCTAAGTCAGGGCCAGTAATGCATTGATGTCTATGGGGCTCCAGAGCCAATATGGCCGCCAATGGGCAGCAGTTCCTTACCTTTCTCTAATTTGAGTGTTTTAATGTTGCTATGAAACTGGCTCTATTGTGGCTCTAAGTGTGGGCCGGTAATGCATTGATGTCTATGGAGCTCCAGAGTCAAAATGGCCACCAATGGGCAACAGTTTCCTACCTTTCTCTAATCCCATCTGTGTTTTAATGTTATTATGAAACTGGCTCTATTGTGGCTCTAAGTCAGGGCCAGTAATGCATTGATGTCTATGGGGCTCCAGAGCAAAAATGGCCACCACTGGGCACCAGTTTCCTACCTTTCTCTATTCTCATCTATGTGTTTTAATGTTATTATGAAACTGGCCCTATTGTGGCTCTAAGTCAGGGCCAGTAATACATTGATGTCTATGGGGCTCCAGAGCCAATATGGCCGCCAATGGGCAGCAGTTTCTTACATTTCTCTAATTTCAGTGTTTTAATGTTGCTATGAAACTGGCTCCATTGTGGCTCTAAGTGTGGGCCGGTAATGCATTGATGTCTATGGAGCTCCAGAGCCAAAATGGCCGCCACTGGGCACCAGTTTCCTACCTTTCTCTAATCTCACTATGTCTTTTAATGTTATTATGAAACTGGCCCTATTGTGGCTCTAAGTGTGGGCCAGTAATGCATTGATGTCTATGGGGCTACAGAGCCCATATGGCCACAAATGGGCAGCAGTTTCTTACCTTTCTCTAATTTGAGTGTTTTAATGTTGCTTTGAAACTGGCTCCATTGTGGCTCTAAGTGTGGGCTGGTAATGCATTGATGTCTATGGAGCTCCAGATCCAAAATGGCCGCCAATGGGCACCAGTTTCCTACCTTTCTCTAATCTCATCTATGTGTTTTAATGTTATTATGAAACTGGCTCTATTGTGGCTCTAAGTCAGGGCCAGTAATGCATTGATGTCTATGGGGCTCCAGAGCCAATATGGCCGCCAATGGGCAGCAGTTTCTTACATTTCTCTAATTTCAGTGTTTTAATGTTGCTATGAAACTGGCTCCATTGTGGCTCTAAGTGTGGGCCGGTAATGCATTGATGTCTATGGAGCTCCAGAGCCAAAATGGCCGCCACTGGGCACCAGTTTCCTACCTTTCTCTAATCTCATCTATGTGTTTTAATGTTATTATGAAACTGGCCCTATTGTGGCTCTAAGTCAGGGCCAGTAAAGCATTGATGTCTATGGGGCTCCAGAGCCAATATGGCCGCCAATGGGCAGCAGTTTCTTACCTTTCTCTAATTTGAGTGTTTTAATGTTGCTTTGAAACTGGCTCCATTGTGGCTCTAATTGTGGGCTGGTAATGCATTGATGTCTATGGAGCTCCAGAGCCAAAATGGCCGCCAATGGGCACCAGTTTCCTACCTTTCTCTAATCTCATCTATGTGTTTTAATGTTACTATGAAACTGGCTCTATTGTGGCTCTAAGTGTGGGCTGGTAATGCATTGATGTCTATGGAGCTCCAGAGCCAAAATGGCCGCCAATGGGCACCAGTTTCCTACCTTTCTCTAATATCATCTATGTGTTTTAATGTTATTATGAAACTGGCTCTACAGTGGCTCTAAGTCAGGGCCAGTAATGCATTGATGTCTATGGAGCTCCAGAGCCAATTTGGCCACCAATGGGCAGCAGTTTCTTACCTTTCTCTAATTTGAGTGTTTTAATGTTGCTATGAAACTGGCTCCATTGTGGCTCTAAGTGTGGGCCGGTAATGCATTGATGTCTATGGAGCTCCAGAGCAAAAATGACCACCACTGGGCACCAGTTTCCTACCTTTCTCTATTCTCATCTATGTGTTTTAATGTTATTATGAAACTGGCTCTACTGTGGCTCTAAGTCAGGGCCAGTAATGCATTGATGTCTATGGGGCTCCAGAGCCAATATGGCCACCAATGGGCAGCAGTTTCTTACCTTTCTCTAATTTGAGTGTTTTAATGTTGCTATGAAACTGGCTCCATTGTGGCTCTAAGTGTGGGCCGGTAATGCATTGATGTCTATGGATCTCCAGAGCCAAAATGGCCGCCAATGGGCAACAGTTTCCTACCTTTCTCTAATCCCATCTATGTGTTTTAATGTTATTATGAAACTGGCTCTACTGTGGCTCTAAGTCAGGGCCAGTAATGCATTGATGTCTATGGGGCTCCAGAGCCAATATGGCCGCCAATGGGCAGCAGTTCCTTACCTTTCTCTAATTTGAGTGTTTTAATGTTGCTATGAAACTGGTTCCATTGTGGCTCTAATTGTGGGCCGGTAATGCATTGATGTCTATGGAGCTCCAGAGCCAAAATGGCCGCCAATGGGCAACAGTTTCCTACCTTTCTCTAATCCCATCTGTGTTTTAATGTTATTATGAAACTGGCTCTATTGTGACTCTAAGTGTGGGCCGGTAATGCATTGATGTCTATGGAGCTCCAGAGCAAAAATGGCCGCCACTGGGCACCAGTTTCCTACCTTTCTCTAATCTCATCTATGTGTTTTAATGTTATTATGAAACTGGCTCTATTGTGGCACTAAGTCAGGGCCAGTAATGCATTCATTTCTATGGTGCTCCAGAGCCAATTTGGCCGCCAATGGGCAGCTGTTTCTTACCTTTCTCTAATTTGAGTGTTTTAATGTTGCTTTGAAACTGGCTCCATTGTGGCTCTAAGTGTGGGCTGGTAATGCATTGATGTCTATGGAGCTCCAGAGCCAAAATGGCAGCCAATGGGCACCAGTTTCCGGCTCTATTGTGGCTCTAAGTCAGGGCCAGTAATGCATTGATGTCTATGGGGCTCCAGAGCCAATATGGCCGCCAATGGGCAGTAGTTTCTTACCTTTCTCTAATTTTAGTGTTTTAATGTTGCTATGAAACTGGCTCCATTGTGGCTCTAAGTGTGGGCTGGTAATGCATTGATGTCTATGGAGCTCCAGAGCCAAAATGGTCGCCAATGGGCACCAGTTTCCTACCTTTCTCTAATCTCATTTATGTGTTTTAATGTTATTATGAAATTGGCTCTACTGTGGCTCTAAGTCAGGGCCAGTAATGCATTGATGTCTATGGGGCTCCAGAGCCAATATGGCCGCCAAGGGACAGCAGTTCCTTACCTTTCTCTAATTTGAGTGTTTTAATGTTGCTATGAAACTGGCTCCATTGTGGCTCTAAGTGTGGGCCGGTAATGCATTGATGTCTATGGAGCTCCAGAGCCAAAATGGCCGCCAATGGGCAACAGTTTCCTACCTTTCTCTAATCCCATCTGTGTTTTAATGTTATTATGAAACTGGCTCTATTGTGGCTCTAAGTGTGGGCCGGTAATGCATTGATGTCTATGGAGCTCCAGAGCCAAAATGGCCGCCACTGGGCACCAGTTTCCTATCTTTCTCTAATCTCATCTATGTGTTTTAATGTTATTATGAAACTGGCCCTATAGTGGCTCTAAGTGTGGGCCAGTAATGCATTGATGTCTGTGGGGCTCCAGAGCCAATATGGCCGCCAATGGGCAGCAGTTTCTTACCTTTCTCTAATTTGAGTGTTTTAATGTTGCTATGAAACTGGCTCCATTGTGGCTCAAAGTGTGGGCCGGTAATGCATTGATGTCTATGGAGCTCCAGAGCCAAAATGGCCGCCAATGGGCAACAGTTTCCTACCTTTCTCTAATCTCATCTATGTGTTTTAATGTTATTATGAAACTGGCTCTATTGTGGCTCTAAGTCAGGGCCAGTAATGCATTGATGTCTATGGAGCTCCAGAGCCAAAATGGCCGCCACTGGGCACCAGTTTCCTACCTTTCTCTAATCTCATCTATGTGTTTTAATGTTATTATGAAACTGGCTCTATAGTGGCTCTAAGTGTGGGCCAGTAATGCATTGATGTCTGTGGGGCTCCAGAGCCAATATGGCCGCCAATGGGCAGCAGTTTCTTACCTTTCTCTAATTTGAGTGTTTTAATGTTGCTTTGAAACTGGCTCCATTGTGGCTCTAAGTGTGGGCTGGTAATGCATTGATGTCTATGGAGCTCCAGAGCCAAAATGGCCGCCAATGGGCACCAGTTTCCTACCTTTCTCTAATCTCATCTATGTGTTTTAATGTTATTATGAAACTGGCTCTACTGGGGCTCTAAGTCAGGGCCAGTAATGCATTGATGTCTATGGAGCTCCAGAGCCAATTTGGCCACCAATGGGCAGCAGTTTCTTACCTTTCTCTAATTTGAGTGTTTTAATGTTGCTATGAAACTGGCTCCATTGTGGCTCTAAGTGTGGGCTGGTAATGCATTGATGTCTATGGAGCTTCAGAGCAAAAATGGCCGCCAATGGGCACCAGTTTCCTACCTTTCTCTAATCTCATCTATGTGTTTTAATGTTATTATGAAACTGGCTCTACTGTGGCTCTAAGTCAGGGCCAGTAATGCATTGATGTCTATGGGGCTCCAGAGCCAATATGGCCGCCAATGGGCAACAGTTTCCAACCTTTCTCTAATCCCATCTGTGTTTTAATGTTATTATGAAACTGGCTCTATTGTGGCTCTAAGTGTGGGCCGGTAATGCATTGATGTCTATGGAGCTCCAGAGCAAAAATGGCCACCACTGGGCACCAGTTTCCTACCTTTCTCTAATCTCATCTATGTGTTTTAATGTTATTATGAAACTGGCTCTACTGTGGCTCTAAGTCAGGGCCAGTAATGCATTGATGTATATGGGGCTCCAGAGCCAATATGGCCGCCAATGGGCGGCAGTTTCTTACCTTTCTCTAATTTGAGTGTTTTAATGTTGCTTTGAAACTGGCTCTATTGTGGCTCTAAGTGTGGGCCGGTAATGCATTGATGTCTATGGAGCTCCAGAGCCAAAATGGCCGCCAATGGGCACCAGTTTCCTACCTTTCTCTAATATCATCTATGTGTTTTAATGTTATTATGAAACTGGCTCTACAGTGGCTCTAAGTCAGGGCCAGTAATGCATTGATGTCTATGGAGCTCCAGAGCCAATTTGGCCACCAATGGGCAGCAGTTTCTTACCTTTCTCTAATTTGAGTGTTTTAATGTTGCTATGAAACTGGCTCCATTGTGGCTCTAAGTGTGGGCCGGTAATGCATTGATATCTATGGAGCTCCAGAGCCAAAATGGCCGCCACTGGGCACCAGTTTCCTACCCTTCTCTAATCTCATCTATGTGTTTTAATGTTATTATGAAACGGGCTCTATTGTGGCTCTAAGTGTGGGCCGGTAATGCATTGATGTCTATAGAGCTCCAGAGCCAAAATGGCCGCCACTGGGCACCAGTTTCCTACCTTTCTCTAATCTCATCTATGTGTTTTAATGTTATTATGAAACTGGCTCTACTGTGGCTCTATGTCATGGCCAGTAATGCATTGATGTCTATGTGGCTCCAGAGCCAATATGGCCGCCAATGGGCAGCAGTTCCTTACCTTTCTCTAATTTGAGTGTTTTAATGTTATTATGAAACTGGCTCTATTGTGGCTCTAAGTGTGGGCCGGTAATGCATTGATGTCTATGGAGCTCCAGAGCAAAAATGACCACCACTGGGCACCAGTTTCCTACCTTTCTCTAATCTCATCTATGTGTTTTAATGTTATTATGAAACTGGCTCTACTGTGGCTCTAAGTCAGGGCAAGTAATGCATTGATGTCTATGGGGCTCCAGAGCCAATATGGCCGCCAATGGGCAGCAGTTTCTTACCTTTCTCTAATTTGAGTGTTTTAATGTTGCTATGAAACTGGCTCCATTGTGGCACTAAGTGTGGGCCGGTAATGCATTGATGTCTATGGAGCTCCAGAGCCAAAATGGCCGCCACTGGGCACCAGTTTCCTACCTTTCTCTAATCTCATCTATGTGTTTTAATGTTATTATGAAACTGGCTCTATTGTGGCTCTAAGTCAGGGCCAGTAATGCATTGATGTCTATGGGGCTCCATAGCCAATATGGCCGCCAATGGGCAGTAGTTTCTTACCTTTCTCTAATTTTAGTGTTTTAATGTTACTATGAAACTGGCTCCATTGTGGCTCTAAGTGTGGGCCGGTAATGCATTGATGTCTATGGAGCTCCAGAGCCAAAATGGCCGCCAATGGGCAACAGTTTCCTACCTTTCTCTAATCCCATCTGTGTTTTAATGTTATTATGAAACTGGCCCTATTGTGGCTCTAAGTCAGGGCCAGTAATGCATTGATGTCTATGGGGCTCCAGAGCCAATATGGCCGCCAATGGGCAGCAGTTTCTTACCTTTCTCTAATTTGAGTGTTTTAATGTTGCTTTGAAACTGGCTCCATTGTGGCTCTAAGTGTGGGCTGGTAATGCATTGATGTCTATGGAGCCCCAGATCCAAAATGACCGCCAATGGGCACCAGTTTCCTACCTTTCTCTAATCTCATCTATGTGTTTTAATGTTATTATGAAACTGGCTCTATTGTGGCTCTAAGTCAGGGCCAGTAATGCATTGATGTCTATGGGGCTCCAGAGCCAATATGGCCGCCAATGGGCAGCAGTTTCTTACATTTCTCTAATTTCAGTGTTTTAATGTTGCTATGAAACTGTCTCCATTGTGGCTCTAAGTCTGGGCCGGTAATGCATTGATGTCTATGGAGCTCCAGAGCCAAAATGGCCGCCACTGGGCACCAGTTTCCTACCTTTCTCTAATCTCATCTATGTGTTTTAATGTTATTATGAAACTGGCCCTATTGTGGCTCTATGTCAGGGCCAGTAATGCATTGATGTCTATGGGGCTCCAGAGCCAATATGGCCGCCAATGGGCAGCAGTTTCTTACCTTTCTCTAATTTGAGTGTTTTAATGTTGCTTTGAAACTGGCTCCATTGTGGCTCTAAGTGTGGGCTGGTAATGCATTGATGTCTATGGAGCTCCAGAGCCAAAATGGCCGCCAATGGGCACCAGTTTCCTACCTTTCTCTAATCCCATCTGTGTTTTAATGTTATTATGAAACTGGCTCTATTGTGGCTCTAAGTCAGACCCAGTAATGCATTGATGTCTATGGGGCTCCAGAGCCAATATGGCCGCCAATGGGCAGTAGTTTCTTACCTTTCTCTAATTTTAGTGTTTTAATGTTGCTATGAAACTGGCTCCATTGTGGCTCTAAGTGTGGGCTGGTAATGCATTGATGTCTATGGAGCTCAAGAGCCAAAATGGCCGCCAATGGGCACCAGTTTCCTACCTTTCTCTAATCTCATCTATGTGTTTTAATGTTATTATGAAATTGGCTCTACTGTGGCTCTAAGTCAGGGCCAGTAATGCATTGATGTCTATGGGGCTCCAGAGCCAATATGGCCGTCAAGGGGCAGCAGTTCCTTACATTTCTCTAATTTGAGTGTTTTAATGTTGCTATGAAACTGGCTCCATTGTGGCTCTAAGTGTGGGCCGGTAATGCATTGATGTCTATGGAGCTCCAGAGCCAAAATGGCCGCCAATGGGCAACAGTTTCCTACCTTTCTCTAATCCCATCTGTGTTTTAATGTTATTATGAAACTGGCTCTATTGTGGCTCTAAGTCAGGGCCAGTAATGCATTGATGTCTATGGAGCTCCAGAGCCAAAATGGCCGCCACTGGGCACCAGTTTCCTACCTTTCTCTAATCTCATCTATGTGTTTTAATGTTATTATGAAACTGGCCCTATAGTGGCTCTAAGTGTGGGCCAGTAATGCATTGATGTCTATGGGGCTCCAGAGCCAATATGGCCGCCAATGGGCAGCAGTTTCTTACCTTTCTCTAATTTGAGTGTTTTAATGTTGCTTTGAAACTGGCTCCATCGTGGCTCTAAGTGTGGGCTGGTAATGCATTGATGTCTATGGAGCTCCATAGCCAAAATGGCCGCCAATGGGCACCAGTTTCCTACCTTTCTCTAATCTCATCTATGTGTTTTAATGTTATTATGAAACTGGCCCTATTGTGGCTCTAAGTGTGGGCCAGTAATGCATTGATGTCTATGGGGCTACAGAGCCCATATGGCCACCAATGGGCAGCAGTTTCTTACCTTTCTCTAATTTGAGTGTTTTAATGTTGCTTTGAAACTGGCTCCATTGTGGCTCTAAGTGTGGGCTGGTAATGCATTGATGTCTATGGAGCTCCAGATCCAAAATGGCCGCCAATGGGCACCAGTTTCCTACCTTTCTGTAATCTCATGTATGTGTTTTAATGTTATTATGAAACTGGCTCTATTGTGGCTCTAAGTCAGGGCCAGTAATGCATTGATGTCTGTGGGGCTCCAGAGCCAATATGGCCGCCAATGGGCAGCAGTTTCTTACATTTCTCTAATTTGAGTGTTTTAATGTTGCTATGAAACTGGCTCCATTGTGGCTCTAAGTGTGGGCCGGTAATGCATTGATGTCTATGGAGCTCCAGAGCCAATATGGTCGCCAATGGGCACCAGTTTCCTACCTTTCTCTAATCTCATCTATGTGTTTTAATGTTATTATGAAATTGGCTCTACTGTGGGTCTAAGTCAGGGCCAGTAATGCATTGATGTCTATGGGGCTCCAGAGCCAATATGGCCGCCAAGGGGCAGCAGTTCCTTACCTTTCTCTAATTTGAGTGTTTTAATGTTGCTATGAAACTGGCTCCATTGTGGCTCTAAGTGTGGGCCGGTAATGCATTGATGTCTATGGAGCTCCAGAGCCAAAATGGCCGCCAATGGGCAACAGTTTCCTACCTTTCTCTAATCCCATCTGTGTTTTAATGTTATTATGAAACTGGCTCTATTGTGGCTCTAAGTGTGGGCCGGTAATGCATTGATGTCTATGGAGCTCCAGAGCAAAAATGGCTGCCACTGGGCACCAGTTTCCTACCTTTCTCTAAACTCATCTATGTGTTTTAATGTTATTATGAAACTGGCTCTATTGTGGCTCTAAGTCAGGACCAGTAATGCATTGATGTCTATGGAGCTCCAGAGCCAAAATGGCCGCCACTGGGCACCAGTTTCCTACCTTTCTCTAATCTCATCTATGTGTTTTAATGTTATTATGAAACTGGCCCTATAGTGGCTCTAAGTGTGGGCCAGTAATGCATTGATGTCTATGGGGCTCCAGAGCCAATATGGCCGCCAATGGGCAGCAGTTTCTTACCTTTCTCTAATTTGAGTGTTTTAATGTTGCTTTGAAACTGGCTCCATTGTGGCTCTAAGTGTGGGCTGGTAATGCATTGATGTCTATGGAGCTCCAGAGCCAATATGGCCGCCAATGGGCAGCAGTTAATTACCTTTCTCTAATTTGAGTGTTTTAATGTTGCTATGAAACTGGCTCCATTGTGGCTCTAAGTGTGGGCCGGTAATGCATTGATGTCTATGGAGGTCCAGAGCCAAAATGGCCGCCACTGGGCACCAGTTTCCTACCTTTCTCTAATCCCATCTGTGTTTTAATGTTATTATGAAACTGGCTCTATTGTGGCTCTAAGTCAGGGCCAGTAATGCATTGATGTCTATGGGGCTCCAGAGCCAATATGGCCGCCAATTGGCAGCAGTTTCTTACATTTCACTAATTTCAGTGTTTTAATGTTGCTATGAAACTGGCTCCATTGTGGCTCTACGTGTGGGCCGTTAATGCATTGATGTCTATGGAGCTCCAGAGCCAAAATGGAAGCCACTGGGCACCAGTTTCCTACCTTTCTCTAATCTCACTATGTGTTTTAATGTTATTATGAAACTGGCCCTATTGTGGCTCTAAGTGTGGGCCAGTAATGCATTGATGTCTATGGGGCTACAGAGCCCATATGGCCACCAATGGGCAGCAGTTTCTTACCTTTCTCTAATTTGAGTGTTTTAATGTTGCTTTGAAACTGGCTCCATTGTGGCTCTAAGTGTGGGCTGGTAATGCATTGATGTCTATGGAGCTCCAGATCCAAAATGGCCGCCAATGGGCACCAGTTTCCTACCTTTGTCTAATCTCATCTATGTGTTTTAATGTTATTATGAAACTGGCCCTATTGTGGCTCTAAGTCAGGGCCAGTAATGCATTGATGTCTATGGGGCTCCAGAGCCAATATGGCCGCCAATGGGCAGCAGTTTCTTACCTTTCTCCAATTTGAGTGTTTTAATGTTGCTTTGAAACTGGCTATATTGTGGCTCTAAGTGTGGGCCGGTAATGCATTGATGTCTATGGAGCTCCAGAGCCAAAATGGCCGCCAATGGGCACCAGTTTCCTACCTTTCTCTAATATCATCTATGTGTTTTATTGTTATTATGAAACTGGCTCTACAGTGGCTCTAAGTCAGGGCCAGTAATGCATTGATGTCTATGGAGCTCCAGAGCCAATTTGGCCACCAATGGGCAGCAGTTTCTTACCTTTCTCTAATTTGAGTGTTTTAATGTTGCTATGAAACTGGCTCCATTGTGGCTCTAAGTGTGGGCCAGTAATGCATTGATATCTATGGAGCTCCAGAGCCAAAATGGCCGCCACTGGGCACCAGTTTCCTACCCTTCTCTAATCTCATCTATGTGTTTTAATGTTATTATGATACTAGCTCTATTGTGGCTCTAAGTGTGGGCCGGTAATGCATTGATGTCTATGGAGCTCCAGAGCCAAAATGGCCGCCACTGGGCACCAGTTTCCTACCTTTCTCTAATCTCATCTATGTGTTTTAATGTTATTATGAAACTGGCTCTACTGCGGCTCTATGTCATGGCCAGTAATGCATTGATGTCTATGTGGCTCCGAGCCAATATGGCCGCCAATGGGCAGCAGTTCCTTACCTTTCTCTAATTTGAGTGTTTTAATGTTATTATGAAACTGGCTCTATTGTGGCTCTAAGTGTGGGCCAGTAATGTATTGATGTCTATGGAGCTCCAGAGCAAATATGACCACCACTGGGCACCAGTTTCCTACCTTTCTCTATTCTCATCTATGTGTTTTAATGTTATTATGAAACTGGCTCTACTGTGGCTCTAAGTCAGGGCCAGTAATGCATTGATGTCTATGGGGCTCCAGAGCCAATATGGCCACCAATGGGCAGCAGTTTCTTACCTTTCTCTAATTTGAGTGTTTTAATGTTGCTATGAAACTGGCTCCATTGTGGCACTAAGTGTGGGCCAGTAATGCATTGATGTCTATGGAGCTCCAGAGCCAAAATGGCCACCACTGGGCACCAGTTTCCTACCTTTCTCTAATTTGAGTGTTTTAATGTTGCTATGAAACTGGCTCCATTGTGGCTCTAAGTGTGGGCCAGTAATGCATTGATGTCTATGGAGCTCCAGAGCCAAAATGGCCACCACTGGGCACCAGTTTCCTACCTTTCTCTAATCTCATCTATGTGTTTTAATGTTATTATGAAACTGGCTCTATTGTGGCACTAAGTCAGGGCCAGTAATGCATTGATTTCAATGGGGCTCCAGAGCCAATATGGCCGCCAATGGGCAGCAGTTTCTTACCTTTCTCTAATTTGAGTGTTTTAATGTTGCTTTGAAACTGGCTCCATTGTGGCTCTAAGTGTGGGCTGGTAATGCATTGATGTCTATGGAGCTCCAGAGCCAAAATGGCAGCCAATGGGCACCAGTTTCCTACCTTTCTCTAATCTCATCTATGTGTTTTAATGTTATTATGAAACTGGCTCTACTGTGGCTGTAAGTCAGGGCCAGTAATGCATTGATGTCTATGGAGCTCCAGAGCCAATTTGGCCACCAATGGGCAGCAGTTTCTTACCTTTCTCTAATTTGAGTGTTTTAATGTTGCTATGAAACTGGCTCCATTGTGGCTCTAATATTGGGCCGGTAATGCATTGATATCTATGGAGCTCCAGAGCCAAAATGGCTGCCACTGGGCACCAGTTTCCTACCCTTCTCTAATCTCATCTATGTGTTTTAATGTTATTATGAAACTGGCTCTATTGTGGCTCTAAGTGTGGGCCGGTAATGCATTGATGTCTATGGAGCTCCAGAGCCAAAATGGCCGCCACTGGGCACCAGTTTCCTACCTTTCTCTAATCTCATCTATGTGTTTTAATGTTATTATGAAACTGGCTCTACTGTGGCTCTATGTCATGGCCAGTAATGCATTGATGTCTATGTGGCTCCAGAGCCAATATGGCCGCCAATGGGCAGCAGTTCCTTACCTTTCTCTAATTTGAGTGTTTTAATGTTGCTATGAAACTGGCTCCATTGTGGCTCTAAGTGTGGGCCGGTAATGCATTGATGTCTATGGAGCTCCAGAGCAAAAATGACCACCACTGGGCACCAGTTTCCTACCTTTCTCTAATCTCATCTATGTGTTTTAATGTTATTATGAAACTGGCCCTATTGTGGCTCTAAGTCAGGGCCAGTAATGCATTGATGTCTATGGGGCTCCAGAGCCAATATGGCCGCCAATGGGCAGCAGTTTCTTACCTTTCTCTAATTTTAGTGTTTTAATGTTACTATTAAACTGGCTCCATTGTGGCTCTAAGTGTGGGCTGGTAATGCATTGATGTCTATGGAGCTCCAGAGCCAAAATGGCCGCCAATGGGCAACAGTTTCCTACATTTCTCTAATCTCATCTATGTGTTTTAATGTTATTATGAAACTGGCCCTATTGTGGCTCTAAGTCAGGGCCAGTAATGCATTGATGTCTATGGGGCTCCAGAGCCAATATGGTCGCCAATGGGCAGCAGTTCCTTACCTTTCTCTAATTTGAGTGTTTTAATGTTGTTTTGAAACTGGCTCCATTGTGGCTCTAAGTGTGGGCTGGTAATGCATTGATGTCTATGGAGCACCAGAGCCAAAATGGTTACCACTGGGCACCAGTTTCCTACCTTTCTCTAATCTCATCTATGTGTTTTAATGTTATTATGAAACTGGCTCTACTGTGGCTCTAAGTCAGGGCCAGTAATGCATTGATGTCTATGGGGCTCCAGAGCCAATATGGCCGCCAATGGGCAGCAGTTCCTTACCTTTCTCTAATTTGAGTGTTTTAATGTTGCTATGAAACTGGCTCTATTGTGGCTCTAAGTGTGGGCCGGTAATGCATTGATGTCTATGGAGCTCCAGAGTCAAAATGGCCACCAATGGGCAACAGTTTCCTACCTTTCTCTAATCCCATCTGTGTTTTAATGTTATTATGAAACTGGCTCTATTGTGGCTCTAAGTCAGGGCCAGTAATGCATTGATGTCTATGGGGCTCCAGAGCCAATATGGCCGCCAATGGGCAGCAGTTCCTTACCTTTCTCTAATTTGAGTGTTTTAATGTTGCTATGAAACTGGCTCTATTGTGGCTCTAAGTGTGGGCCGGTAATGCATTGATGTCTATGGAGCTCCAGAGTCAAAATGGCCACCAATGGGCAACAGTTTCCTACCTTTCTCTAATCCCATCTGTGTTTTAATGTTATTATGAAACTGGCTCTATTGTGGCTCTAAGTCAGGGCCAGTAATGCATTGATGTCTATGGAGCTCCAGAGCAAAAATGGCCACCACTGGGCACCAGTTTCCTACCTTTCTCTATTCTCATCTATGTGTTTTAATGTTATTATGAAACTGGCCCTATTGTGGCTCTAAGTCAGGGCCAGTAATACATTGATGTCTATGGGGCTCCAGAGCCAATATGGCCGCCAATGGGCAGCAGTTTCTTACATTTCTCTAATTTCAGTGTTTTAATGTTGCTATGAAACTGGCTCCATTGTGGCTCTAAGTGTGGGCCGGTAATGCATTGATGTCTATGGAGCTCCAGAGCCAAAATGGCCGCCACTGGGCACCAGTTTCCTACCTTTCTCTAATCTCACTATGTCTTTTAATGTTATTATGAAACTGGCCCTATTGTGGCTCTAAGTGTGGGCCAGTAATGCATTGATGTCTATGGGGCTACAGAGCCCATATGGCCACAAATGGGCAGCAGTTTCTTACCTTTCTCTAATTTGAGTGTTTTAATGTTGCTTTGAAACTGGCTCCATTGTGGCTCTAAGTGTGGGCTGGTAATGCATTGATGTCTATGGAGCTCCAGATCCAAAATGGCCGCCAATGGGCACCAGTTTCCTACCTTTCTCTAATCTCATCTATGTGTTTTAATGTTATTATGAAACTGGCTCTATTGTGGCTCTAAGTCAGGGCCAGTAATGCATTGATGTCTATGGGGCTCCAGAGCCAATATGGCCGCCAATGGGCAGCAGTTTCTTACATTTCTCTAATTTCAGTGTTTTAATGTTGCTATGAAACTGGCTCCATTGTGGCTCTAAGTGTGGGCCGGTAATGCATTGATGTCTATGGAGCTCCAGAGCCAAAATGGCCGCCACTGGGCACCAGTTTCCTACCTTTCTCTAATCTCATCTATGTGTTTTAATGTTATTATGAAACTGGCCCTATTGTGGCTCTAAGTCAGGGCCAGTAAAGCATTGATGTCTATGGGGCTCCAGAGCCAATATGGCCGCCAATGGGCAGCAGTTTCTTACCTTTCTCTAATTTGAGTGTTTTAATGTTGCTTTGAAACTGGCTCCATTGTGGCTCTAATTGTGGGCTGGTAATGCATTGATGTCTATGGAGCTCCAGAGCCAAAATGGCCGCCAATGGGCACCAGTTTCCTACCTTTCTCTAATCTCATCTATGTGTTTTAATGTTACTATGAAACTGGCTCTATTGTGGCTCTAAGTGTGGGCTGGTAATGCATTGATGTCTATGGAGCTCCAGAGCCAAAATGGCCGCCAATGGGCACCAGTTTCCTACCTTTCTCTAATATCATCTATGTGTTTTAATGTTATTATGAAACTGGCTCTACAGTGGCTCTAAGTCAGGGCCAGTAATGCATTGATGTCTATGGAGCTCCAGAGCCAATTTGGCCACCAATGGGCAGCAGTTTCTTACCTTTCTCTAATTTGAGTGTTTTAATGTTGCTATGAAACTGGCTCCATTGTGGCTCTAAGTGTGGGCCGGTAATGCATTGATGTCTATGGAGCTCCAGAGCAAAAATGACCACCACTGGGCACCAGTTTCCTACCTTTCTCTATTCTCATCTATGTGTTTTAATGTTATTATGAAACTGGCTCTACTGTGGCTCTAAGTCAGGGCCAGTAATGCATTGATGTCTATGGGGCTCCAGAGCCAATATGGCCACCAATGGGCAGCAGTTTCTTACCTTTCTCTAATTTGAGTGTTTTAATGTTGCTATGAAACTGGCTCCATTGTGGCTCTAAGTGTGGGCCGGTAATGCATTGATGTCTATGGATCTCCAGAGCCAAAATGGCCGCCAATGGGCAACAGTTTCCTACCTTTCTCTAATCCCATCTATGTGTTTTAATGTTATTATGAAACTGGCTCTACTGTGGCTCTAAGTCAGGGCCAGTAATGCATTGATGTCTATGGGGCTCCAGAGCCAATATGGCCGCCAATGGGCAGCAGTTCCTTACCTTTCTCTAATTTGAGTGTTTTAATGTTGCTATGAAACTGGTTCCATTGTGGCTCTAATTGTGGGCCGGTAATGCATTGATGTCTATGGAGCTCCAGAGCCAAAATGGCCGCCAATGGGCAACAGTTTCCTACCTTTCTCTAATCCCATCTGTGTTTTAATGTTATTATGAAACTGGCTCTATTGTGACTCTAAGTGTGGGCCGGTAATGCATTGATGTCTATGGAGCTCCAGAGCAAAAATGGCCGCCACTGGGCACCAGTTTCCTACCTTTCTCTAATCTCATCTATGTGTTTTAATGTTATTATGAAACTGGCTCTATTGTGGCACTAAGTCAGGGCCAGTAATGCATTCATTTCTATGGGGCTCCAGAGCCAATTTGGCCGCCAATGGGCAGCTGTTTCTTACCTTTCTCTAATTTGAGTGTTTTAATGTTGCTTTGAAACTGGCTCCATTGTGGCTCTAAGTGTGGGCTGGTAATGCATTGATGTCTATGGAGCTCCAGAGCCAAAATGGCAGCCAATGGGCACCAGTTTCCGGCTCTATTGTGGCTCTAAGTCAGGGCCAGTAATGCATTGATGTCTATGGGGCTCCAGAGCCAATATGGCCGCCAATGGGCAGTAGTTTCTTACCTTTCTCTAATTTTAGTGTTTTAATGTTGCTATGAAACTGGCTCCATTGTGGCTCTAAGTGTGGGCTGGTAATGCATTGATGTCTATGGAGCTCCAGAGCCAAAATGGTCGCCAATGGGCACCAGTTTCCTACCTTTCTCTAATCTCATTTATGTGTTTTAATGTTATTATGAAATTTGCTCTACTGTGGCTCTAAGTCAGGGCCAGTAATGCATTGATGTCTATGGGGCTCCAGAGCCAATATGGCCGCCAAGGGACAGCAGTTCCTTACCTTTCTCTAATTTGAGTGTTTTAATGTTGCTATGAAACTGGCTCCATTGTGGCTCTAAGTGTGGGCCGGTAATGCATTGATGTCTATGGAGCTCCAGAGCCAAAATGGCCGCCAATGGGCAACAGTTTCCTACCTTTCTCTAATCCCATCTGTGTTTTAATGTTATTATGAAACTGGCTCTATTGTGGCTCTAAGTGTGGGCCGGTAATGCATTGATGTCTATGGAGCTCCAGAGCCAAAATGGCCGCCACTGGGCACCAGTTTCCTATCTTTCTCTAATCTCATCTATGTGTTTTAATGTTATTATGAAACTGGCCCTATAGTGGCTCTAAGTGTGGGCCAGTAATGCATTGATGTCTGTGGGGCTCCAGAGCCAATATGGCCGCCAATGGGCAGCAGTTTCTTACCTTTCTCTAATTTGAGTGTTTTAATGTTGCTATGAAACTGGCTCCATTGTGGCTCTAAGTGTGGGCCGGTAATGCATTGATGTCTATGGAGCTCCAGAGCCAAAATGGCCGCCAATGGGCAACAGTTTCCTACCTTTCTCTAATCTCATCTATGTGTTTTAATGTTATTATGAAACTGGCTCTATTGTGGCTCTAAGTCAGGGCCAGTAATGCATTGATGTCTATGGAGCTCCAGAGCCAAAATGGCCGCCACTGGGCACCAGTTTCCTACCTTTCTCTAATCTCATCTATGTGTTTTAATGTTATTATGAAACTGGCTCTATAGTGGCTCTAAGTGTGGGCCAGTAATGCATTGATGTCTGTGGGGCTCCAGAGCCAATATGGCCGCCAATGGGCAGCAGTTTCTTACCTTTCTCTAATTTGAGTGTTTTAATGTTGCTTTGAAACTGGCTCCATTGTGGCTCTAAGTGTGGGCTGGTAATGCATTGATGTCTATGGAGCTCCAGAGCCAAAATGGCCGCCAATGGGCACCAGTTTCCTACCTTTCTCTAATCTCATCTATGTGTTTTAATGTTATTATGAAACTGGCTCTACTGGGGCTCTAAGTCAGGGCCAGTAATGCATTGATGTCTATGGAGCTCCAGAGCCAATTTGGCCACCAATGGGCAGCAGTTTCTTACCTTTCTCTAATTTGAGTGTTTTAATGTTGCTATGAAACTGGCTCCATTGTGGCTCTAAGTGTGGGCTGGTAATGCATTGATGTCTATGGAGCTTCAGAGCAAAAATGGCCGCCAATGGGCACCAGTTTCCTACCTTTCTCTAATCTCATCTATGTGTTTTAATGTTATTATGAAACTGGCTCTACTGTGGCTCTAAGTCAGGGCCAGTAATGCATTGATGTCTATGGGGCTCCAGAGCCAATATGGCCGCCAATGGGCAACAGTTTCCAACCTTTCTCTAATCCCATCTGTGTTTTAATGTTATTATGAAACTGGCTCTATTGTGGCTCTAAGTGTGGGCCGGTAATGCATTGATGTCTATGGAGCTCCAGAGCAAAAATGGCCACCACTGGGCACCAGTTTCCTACCTTTCTCTAAT
Source organism: Acipenser ruthenus (assembly GCF_902713425.1). NCBI lineage: Eukaryota > Metazoa > Chordata > Actinopteri > Acipenseriformes > Acipenseridae > Acipenser > Acipenser ruthenus. Next base: position 4,570,430 of record NC_081246.1, read on the forward strand.
CTCATCTATGTGTTTTAATGTTATTATGAAACTGGCTCTATTGTGGCTCTAAGTCAGGGCCAGTAATGCATTGATGTATATGGGGCTCCAGAGCCAATATGGCCGCCAATGGGCAGCAGTTTCTTACATTTCTCTGATTTGAGTGTTTTAATGTTGCTATGAAACTGGCTCCATTGTGGCTCTAATTGTGGGCCGGTAATGCATTGATGTCTATGGAGCTCCAGAGTCAAAATGGCCGCCACTGGGCACCAGTTTCCTACCTTTCTCTAATCTCATCTATGTGTTTTAATGTTATTATGAAACTGGCTCTACTGTGGCTCGAAGTCAGGGCCAGTAATGCATTGATGTCTATGGAGCTCCAGAGCCAATTTGGCCACCAATGGGCAGCAGTTTCTTACCTTTCTCTAATATGAGTGTTTTAATGTTGCTATGAAACTGGCTCCATTGTGGCTCTAAGTGTGGGCCGGTAATGCATTGATGTCTATGGAGCTCCAGAGCCAAAATGGCCGCCACTGGGCACCAGTTTCCTACCCTTCTCTAATCTCATCTATGTGTTTTAATGTTATTATGAAACTGGCTCTATTGTGGCTCTAAGTGTGGGCTGGTAATGCATTGATGTATATGGAGCTCCAGAGCAAAAATGGCCGCCACTGGGCACCAGTTTCCTACATTTCTCTAATCTCATCTATGTGTTTTAATGTTATTATGAAACTGGCTCTACTGTGGCTCTAAGTCAGGGCCAGTAATGCATTGATGTCTATGGGGCTCCAGAGCCAATATGGCCACCAATGGGCAGCAGATTCTTACCTTTCTCTAATTTGAGTGTTTTAATGTTGCAATGAAACTGGCTCCATTGTGGCTCTAAGTGTGGGCCGGTAATGCATTGATGTCTATGGAGCTCCAGAGCCAGAATGGCCGCCACTGGGCACCAGTTTACTACCTTTCTCTAATCTCATCTATGTGTTTTAATGTTATTATGAAACTGGCTCTATTGTGGCTCTAAGTCAGGGCCAGTAATGCATTGATGTCTATGGGGCTCCAGAGCCAATATGGCCGCCAATGGGCAGCAGTTTCTTACATTTCTCTAATTTGAGTGTTTTAATGTTGCTTTGAAACTGGCTCCATTGTGGCTCTAAGTGTGGGCTGGTAATGCATTGATGTCTATGGAGCTCCAGAGCCAAAATGGCCGCCACTGGGCACCAGTTTCCTACCCTTATCTAATCTCATCTATGTGTTTTAATGTTATTATGAAACTGGCTCTATTGTGGCTCTAAGTGTGGGCCGGTAATGCATTGATGTCTATGGAGCTCCAGAGCCAAAATGGCCGCCACTGGGCACCAGTTTCCTACCCTTATCTAATCTCATCTATGTGTTTTAATGTTATTATGAAACTGGCTCTATTGTGGCTCTAAGTGTGGGCCAGTAATGCATTGATGTCTATGGAGCTCCAGAGCAAAAATGGCCGCCACTGGGCACCAGTTTCCTACCCTTATCTAATCTCATCTATGTGTTTTAATGTTATTATGAAACTGGCTCTATTGTGGCTCTAAGTGTGGGCCAGTAATGCATTGATGTCTATGGAGCTCCAGAGCCAATATGGCCGCCAATGGGCAGCAGTTTCTTACATTTCTCTAATTTGAGTGTTTCAATGTTGCTATGAAACTGGCTCCATTGTGGCTCTAAGTGTGGGCCGGTAATGCATTGATGTCTATGGAGCTCCAGAGCCAAAATGGCCGCCAATGGGCAACAGTTTCCTACCTTTCTCTAATCCCATCTGTGTTTTAATGTTATTATGAAACTTGCCCTATTGTGGCTCTAAGTGTGGGCCGGTAATGCATTGATCTCTATGGAGCTCCAGAGCAAAAATGGCTGCCACTGGGCACCAGTTTCCTACCCTTATCTAATCTCATCTATGTGTTTTAATGTTATTATGAAACTGGCTCTATTGTGGCTCTAAGTCAGGGCCAGTAATGCATTGATGTCTATGGGGCTCCAGAGCCAATATGGCCACCAATGGGCAGCAGTTGCTTACATTTCTCTAATTTGAGTGTTTTAATGTTGCTATGAAACTGGCTCCATTGTGGCTCTAAGTGTGGGCCGGTAATGCATTGATGTCTATGGAGCTCCAGAGCCAAAATGGCCGCCAATGGGCAGCAGTTCCTTACCTTTCTCTAATTTGAGTGTTTTAATGTTGCTATGAAACTGGCTCCATTGTGGCTCTAAGTGTGGGCCGGTAATGCATTGATGTCTATGGGGCTCCAGAGCCAATATGGCCGCCAATGGGCAGCAGTTTCCTACCTTTCTCTAATCTCATCTATGTGTTTTAATGTTACTATGAAACTGGCTCTATTGTGGCTCTAAGTCAGGGCCAGTAATGCATTGATGTCTATGGGGCTCCAGAGCCAATATGGCCGCCAATGGGCAGTAGTTTCTTACCTTTCTCTAATTTTAGTGTTTTAATGTTGCTATGAAACTGGCTCCATTGTGGCTCTAAGTGTGGGCTGGTAATGCATTGATGTCTATGGAGTTCCAGAGCCAAAATGGCCGCCAATGGGCACCAGTTTCCTACCTTTCTCTAATCTCATCTATGTGTTTTAATGTTATTATGAAATTGGCTCTACTGTGGCTCTAAGTCAGGGCCAGTAATGCATTGATGTCTATGGAGCTCCAGAGCCAAAATGGCCGCCACTGGGCACCAGTTTCCTACCTTTCTCTAATCTCATCTATGTGTTTTAATGTTATTATGAAACTGGCTCTATTGTGGCTCTAAGTCAGGGCCAGTAATGCTTTGATGTCTATGGGGCTCAAGAGCCAATATGGCCGCCAATGGGCAGCAGTTTCTTACCTTTCTCTAATTTGAGTGTTTTAATGTTGCTTTGAAACTGGCTCCATTGTGGCTCTAAGTGTGGGCTGGTAATGCATTGATGTCTATGGAGCTCCAGAGCCAAAATGGCCGCCACTGGGCACCAGTTTCCTACCTTTCTCTAATCTCATCTATGTGTTTTAATGTTATTATGAAACTGGCCCTATTGTGGCACTAAGTCAGGGCCAGTAATGCATTGATGTCTATTGGGCTCCAGAGCCAATATGGCCGCCAATGGGCAGCAGTTTCTTACCTTTCTCTAATTTGAGTGTTTTAATGTTGCTTTGAAACTGGCTCCATTGTGGCTCTAAGTGTGGGCTGGTAATGCATTGATGTCTATGGAGCTCCAGAGCCAAAATGGCCGCCAATGGGCACCAGTTTCCTACCTTTCTCTAATCTCATCTATGTGTTTTAATGTTACTATGAAACTGGCTCTATTGTGGCTCTAAGTCAGGGCCAGTAATGCATTGATGTCTATGGGGCTCCAGAGCCAATATGGCCGCCAATGGGCAGTAGTTTCTTACCTTTCTCTAATTTTAGTGTTTTAATGTTGCTATGAAACTGGCTCCATTGTGGCTCTAAGTGTGGGCTGGTAATGCATTGATGTCTATGGAGCTCCAGAGCCAAAATGGTCGCCAATGGGTACCAGTTTCCTACCTTTCTCTAATCTCATTTATGTGTTTTAATGTTATTATGAAATTGGCTCTACTGTGGCTCTAAGTCAGGGCCAGTAATGCATTGATGTCTATGGGGCTCCAGAGCCAATATGGCCGCCAAGGGACAGCAGTTCCTTACCTTTCTCTAATTTGAGTTCTTTAATGTTGCTATGAAACTGGCTCCATTGTGGCTCTAAGTGTGGGCCGGTAATGCATTGATGTCTATGGAGCTCCAGAGCCAAAATGGCCGCCAATGGGCAACAGTTTCCTACCTTTCTCTAATCCCATCTGTGTTTTAATGTTATTATGAAACTGGCTCTATTGTGGCTCTAAGTGTGGGCCAGTAATGCATTGATGTCTGTGGGGCTCCAGAGCCAATATGGCCGCCAATGGGCAGCAGTTTCTTACCTTTCTCTAATTTGAGTGTTTTAATGTTGCTATGAAACTGGCTCCATTGTGGCTCTAAGTGTGGGCCGGTAATGCATTGATGTCTATGGAGCTCCAGAGCCAAAATGGCCGCCAATGGGCAACAGTTTCCTACCTTTCTCTAATCTCATCTATGTGTTTTAATGTTATTATGAAACTGGCTCTATTGTGGCTCTAAGTCAGGGCCAGTAATGCATTGATGTCTATGGAGCTCCAGAGCCAAAATGGCCGCCACTGGGCACCAGTTTCCTACCTTTCTCTAATCTCATCTATGTGTTTTAATGTTATTATGAAACTGGCTCTATAGTGGCTCTAAGTGTGGGCCAGTAATGCATTGATGTCTGTGGGGCTCCAGAGCCAATATGGCCGCCAATGGGCAGCAGTTTCTTACCTTTCTCTAATTTGAGTGTTTTAATGTTGCTTTGAAACTGGCTCCATTGTGGCTCTAAGTGTGGGCTGGTAATGCATTGATGTCTATGGAGCTCCAGAGCCAAAATGGCCGCCAATGGGCACCAGTTTCCTACCTTTCTCTAATCTCATCTATGTGTTTTAATGTTATTATGAAACTGGCTCTACTGGGGCTCTAAGTCAGGGCCAGTAATGCATTGATGTCTATGGAGCTCCAGAGCCAATTTGGCCACCAATGGGCAGCAGTTTCTTACCTTTCTCTAATTTGAGTGTTTTAATGTTGCTATGAAACTGGCTCCATTGTGGCTCTAAGTGTGGGCTGGTAATGCATTGATGTCTATGGAGCTTCAGAGCAAAAATGGCCGCCAATGGGCACCAGTTTCCTACCTTTCTCTAATCTCATCTATGTGTTTTAATGTTATTATGAAACTGGCTCTACTGTGGCTCTAAGTCAGGGCCAGTAATGCATTGATGTCTATGGGGCTCCAGAGCCAATATGGCCGCCAATGGGCAACAGTTTCCAACCTTTCTCTAATCCCATCTGTGTTTTAATGTTATTATGAAACTGGCTCTATTGTGGCTCTAAGTGTGGGCCGGTAATGCATTGATGTCTATGGAGCTCCAGAGCAAAAATGGCCGCCACTGGGCACCAGTTTCCTACCTTTCTCTAATCCCATCTATGTGTTTTAATGTTATTATGAAACTGGCTCTATTGTGGCTCTAAGACAGGGCCCGTAGTGCATTGATGTCTATGGAGCTCCAGAGCCAAAATGGCCGCCACTGGGCAGCAGTTTCTTACCTTTCTCTAATTTGAGTGTTTTAATGTTGCTATGAAACTGGCTCCACTGTGGCTCTAAGTGTGGGCCGGTAATGCATTGATGTCTATGGAGCTCCAGAGCCAAAATGGCCGCCACTGGGCACCAGTTTCCTACCCTTCTCTAATCTCATCTATGTGTTTTAATGTTATTATGAAACTGGCTCTATTGTGGCTCTAAGTGTGGGTTGGTAATGCATTGATGTCTATGGAGCTCCAGAGCCAAAATGGCCGCCACTGGGCACCAGTTTCCTACCCTTCTCTAATCTCATCTATGTGTTTTAATGTTATTATGAAACTGGCTCTATTGTGGCTCTAAGTGTGGGTTGGTAATGCATTGATGTCTATGGAGCTCCAGAGCCAAAATGGCCGCCACTGGGCACCAGTTTCCTACCTTTCTCTAATCCCATCTGTGTTTTAATGTTATTATGAAACTGGCTCTATTGTGGCTCTAAGTGTGGGCTGGTAATGCATTGATGTCTATGGAGCTCCAGAGCAAAAATGGCCGCCACTGGGCACCAGTTTCCTACCCTTCTCTAATCTCATTTATGTGTTTTAATGTTATTATGAAACTGGCTCTATTGTGGCTCTAAGTGTGGGCCGGTAATGCATTAATGTCTATGGAGCTCCAGAGCAAAAATGGCCGCCACTGGGCACCAGTTTCCTACATTTCTCTAATCTCATCTATGTGTTTTAATGTTATTATGAAACTGGCTCTACTGTGGCTCTAAGTCAGGGCCAGTAATACATTGATGTCTATGGGGCTCCAGAGCCAATATGGCCGCCAATGGGCAGCAGTTTCTTACCTTTCTCTAATTTGAGTGTTTTAATGTTGCAATGAAACTGGCTCCATTGTGGCTCTAAGTGTGGGCCGGTAATGCATTGATGTCTATGGAGCTCCAGAGCCAAAAATGGCTGCCAATGTGCACCAGTTTCCTACCCTTCTCTAATCTCATCTATGTGTTTTAATGTTATTATGAAACTGGCTCTATTGTGGCTCTAAGTGTGGGCTGGTAATGCATTGATGTCTAAAGAGCTCCAGAGCCAAAATGGCCGCCAATGGTCAACAGTTTCCTACCTTTCTCTAATCTCATCTATGTGTTTTAATGTTATTATGAAACTGGCTCTATTGTGGCTCTAAGTCAGGGCCAGTAATGCATTGATGTCTATGGGGCTCCAGAGCCAATATGGCCGCCAATGGGCAGCAGTCTCTTACCTTTCTCTAATTTGAGTGTTTTAGTGTTGCTATGAAACTGGCTCCATTGTGGCTCTAAGTGTGGGCCGGTAATGCATTGATGTCTATGGGGCTCCAGAGCCAACATGACCGCCACTGGGCAGCAGTTTCTTACCTTTATTATTTTTATTTACCAGTCCACAATGTGTTTAGTTGAAATCAAATTAGTCTCTACTCTCTGCCTGAGTGAATGACTGACAGTCTATTGAAAGCTGCGCTGCTTTGCTCAGTCAGTTAGCATCGGGACCAGTGAAAATAAATACCAGAGAGCGTGGAGTTTCAAAACGTAACAAAATCTGAAATTGATATTTGGATCATGTGGTATGGAAGTATTCTGTGAAAGATGGCTCCCGACGGTGTATTGGACCTACGGCAGCAGTGTGGAGTAGTGGTTAGGGCTCTGGACTCTTGACCGGAGGGTCGTGGGTTCAATCCCAGGTGGGGGGACACTGCTGCTGTACCCTTGAGCAAGGTACTTTACCTAGATTGCTCCAGTAAAAACCCAACTGTATAAATGGATAACTGTATGTAAAAATATTGTGAGATCTTGTAACAATTGTAAGTCACCCTGGATAAGGGCGTCTGCTAAGAAATAAATAATAATAATAATAATAATAATAATAGCAGCCATCAACGCCTGGGTACTTTACAAAGAATGCACGCAGAAGAATTTATCAAGGAGAGAATATGTTTTACAGTTAGCACAGGAACTTCGCAAGAAGCATTTGGAAAAGAAGGAGACTGCCAAGCGCGTACCCAGAGCTGAAGCTGGCAACCCAGCCGAGAGCCGCAAGAGATGCCAATGCCAGGGTGGCAACTGCAATTAAAATAAAACTGCAAACAGCTGTGCCCTGTGCAGACAGACGTGGAGACGCGCATGATCTGTGTTGATTGGGAACAGCCTTAGACTCAAGGGAAAGGAATACCCTTTGTCAAAAAACAAAAAAAAATTACTTTTTTTATAACTTCTTGTGCTGTGCGCTTCTGTAAAATGTTTTTTTTTCTCTAAGTTTATTGATCTACGTTGTTCGGTTGTTTTTGCTCATTTGATAATCAACCGATAGCTGTTGAAAAGTTAACAATGTATTGCTATCGTTTCAGTTTTATAAATAGCTATGTTGTAACCCGATGTCTGATCAGATCTTTATTACATTTCCTTGTTTTGATTTGTATATATATATATGTATGTATGTATTTATGTATGCTTTGGTTGTTCAGATGTTTAATAATGTTTCTCGTATCCACAGTGTTTTGGGCTTCTAAGTATGATCTCCGGTCCTTCTAGTGTTGATGGTTTAAAAAAACTATTAAAACTCATTTTCTAAGGGGCTCCCGAGTGGCGCATCCAGTAAAGGCGCTCCTCGCAGGATGCGCCCTATAGCCTGGAGACCGCTGGTTCGAATCCAGGCTATGTCACAGCTGACCGTGACCGAGAGTTCCTAGGGGGCGGCGCACAATTGGCTGAGCGCTGCCCGGGTAGGGAGGGCTTAGGTCGGCAGGGGAATCCACGGCTCACCGCGCATCAGCGACCCCTGTGGCCGATAGGGCGCCTGTGGCTCTGCAGCGGAGCCGCCAGATCTGTGTTGTCCTCCGGCACTATTGGTCTGGTGGCATTGCTGTGGATGCTGCGAAAAATGACGGCTTGGAAGGAGCACGTTTCGGAGAACGCGTGTTTCAGCCTCCGTTTCCTGAGTCGGCGGGGGGTGGGGTTGCGAGCGGTGAGCCGGGGATACAGATAATAATTGGGCATGCTAAATTGGGGTGAAAACCGGGGTAAAAATAATTGGCGACGACTAAACTTATTTTCTTTTTTAAAACCGAAAACGCCAAGCCCTAATTACACTACACCTTTGAAATAATTAATATAACGTTATCGTCCCACCTTCAATTACATCCTCTCTCTCTCTCTCCTCTCCTCTCTCTCTCTCTCTCTCTCTCCTCTCCTCTCTCTCTCTCTCTCTCTCTCCCTCAGAACCCACTACAGTCCCGCCCACAGGCCGTCCCGCTGTCTCATTGGTTAAATCCCACACCTGTCGTTTTTTTTAAAGGTGGGCGGGGCGTGTGGCTTCCACTGTAACCCAATCGCGTTGCAGTTCGAGACATTTATGAATAATTAACTAATTACTCAGAGGCCTCCCCCCCCACCCCCGTTTCCAAAAAAGAAAAGTTTAAAACTGGGTCACAGCAGCGCGAGCGAGTTAGATTGACGACAGCGGGTTTTAAAATCTGAATATTTTTATAGATATATATATATTTTACAATATTACATTACAGTTTGCTGTCTGCAGGTGAGGTGAGTCCGCATTCGTGTTCTTCTGGTGTGTGTGTGTGTGTCAGTTCAGAAAGACGTGTTTCTGTGTAACGCGGTATCCTGTCTTGTCCTGCTCCTGTCGAAGTTAGGGCGTTATGAATAAGTGCATTTTTTTTGGTCTGTGTCTCTATGTGTGTGTGTGTGTGTGTGTGTGTGTGTGTGTGTGTGTGTGTGTGTGTGTGTGTGTGTGTGTGTGTGTCTCTATGTGTATGTGTGTGTGTGTGTGTGTGTGTGTGTGTGTGTGTATTATATCAGAGGAGCGCTTATCCGCTCACCAGAACATGATCAACCACGTTCGTTGAATGCTGGGTGATAATAACGCGGGACCTCCTCTTGAGAAAGTGTGCTTGCTGCTCTCTGCAAGATTATCTAGTGATACGCTTCATTTAAAACGCCGCTGTGTTTGTTCATACGGGGTACGTGTACGTGTGCGTGTGCGTGTAGTTTACGATATGTTAACAGTGAGCGAGTCGCGTTTAGTAACAGGAGCGCTCAGACCTCATTATTAATTCTCCTTCGTTTCTTTTGGCTCGCTCAGTTTAAACAAAAAAAGGGTTTAGAATTTCGTTTTGTCCTCAGTGGAATCTGATATGGGGCTCAAATGTTTCTCCTTATGAAAACACTCACACGCACACGCACACGCGCGTTTGACGTATTTCTAACGCATAAAAGATATTTGACCAGTAAAACTGTCAAATATCTGTATGTAAACTGTATCGGTGTGTTAGTTAGATTTAACAGTAACGCGTGATCAGGTCGTATGAGCGCCATTCAAAAATCTAATAAACAGTCGTGTGTGTTATTTCTTTAATAATTGAGCGCGTGCGTACCGCTGTCACGTCGACTTTATTCCACCTGTCAAATGTTCCTACTCTGTTTACTGCGCATGCCCAGACTCTCTTCATGCAAGACCGGACGCTGATCAAAATCTGCTAATCTTTCAAACTACTAGACTAATAATAATAATAATAATAATAATAATAATAATAATAATAATAATAATAATTAGGTTTGTAGCTACAGGTGAAATTTTGGTACAGGTAGCAGATTCTGACCAGGTAGCAAAATCTGACGCTGACACGTGTGGTGTTTTAAACTGCGACAGCTAATCTGTGGTTTTGTTTTTTTCTAACTAGGCTGTTTGTACATCGAACACGTTTTCATCACATGACAACCGAAACGAGTTCTTATGATCTGCATTAAATACTCCACGATGTTTAATTTAAAACTCACGATGGTGTTATTAATTATACACTAGTCACTAATGATGTACTGTGAGTTGTAACGGTTTCGGAGTTGCTAAGGCGTCAGTGAATTGAGAGAAGAGAGAGAGAGAGGGGGGTCATTAAATCGTGTTCCGTTTTCTGGTTGATGATGCAAACACTACATGCGATGAGGGGAAATGGTAACGAGCGTTTTCACACAGTCAGGGGAGAGCAGGGGTCCGAGTGGAACACGAAATAAAAAAAAAACAAACATTATGCATTTTTTATTTTTTCTACAAGAAATCTCAGCAGTGAACAAAATGTGAACTCTGAGAACATGGTAATACATACAGGCATGAAGAGAAATCCAGCGTCTTTCTGCACAGTAGCTCAAGAGGAACCCTGTAAACGTGCAAACATGTGTTCTGCAAAAAGGGGAACTATCCTTTCACCTGCGCTGCTCTCAAAAGAAGACTCGTATTAACATAGTCTTTCTTCCTCTTTCGAAAACAGTCAAATCAACCCATCGCTTCAGGACACAGTGGGGGAGGGGATGGGTTAGCTGTACTTTACAATGCTTCCCTATGCTTTACCAGACCTCTCTGTGCTTTACAATGCTTCACTATGCTTCACCAGACCTCTCTGTGCTTTACAATGCTTCCCTATGCTTTAACAGACCTCTCTGTGCTTTACAATGCTTCCCTATGCTTTACCAGACCTCTCTGTGCTTTACAATGCTTCCCTATGCTTTACCAGACCTCTCTGTGCTTTACAATGCTTCCCTATGCTTTACCAGACCTCTCTGTGCTTTACAATGCTTCCCTATGCTTTACCAGACCTCTCTGTGCTTTACAATGCTTCACTATGCTTCACCAGACCTCTCTGTGCTTTACAATGCTTCCCTATGCTTTAACAGACCTCTCTGTGCTTTACAATGCTTCCCTATGCTTTACCAGACCTCTCTGTGCTTTACAATGCTTCCCTATGCTTTACCAGACCTCTCTGTGCTTTACAATGCTTCCCTATGCTTTACCAGACCTCTCTGTGCTTTACAATGCTTCCCTATGCTTTACCAGACCTCTCTGTGCTTTACAATGCTTCCCTATGCTTTACCAGACCTCTCTGTGCTTTACAATGCTTCCCTGTGCTTTACCAGACGTCTCTGTGCTTTACCATGCTTTATGGTTTATTACACTGTGCTGTGCTTTTACTGCGGGCCATTTTTTTTAGCTGAGAGACGTTTCAACAGAAAGCCTGATCCGGTAAACGGAAGCACAACCACATCCTGCAGAGAGACCTGAACTGCGTGGTGTCAGTGTTATCTCTTTAGAAGTGATGCAGTCTGTTTGCTTAGATGCTTTTTTCCACTGATTGGTGGAGGAAAATATCTGCAAAAAAAAAAAAAAAACTGCATAGATTTCCAGTCGATTATCTGTGGAGTGTTGGTATTGATAATGTCAATAATCACATCGAGCATTTATTTATCAGTTTTAGAAACTGTCAAACATCACATCACAGCGAGGCTTCTTACTGCAACGCATTTCCAAAGCCTCGCCTCCAGTCTTTAATGAGCTCCGACTTTCTGAAGGAGACTAAAACATCAACAAAAAACTGGAAGCGAACAGCCAGGCTCTGCGTTGCAGTAGCAGTGTGTTTGCGATCGTTACCATGACGGCGTAGCTGCAGAATGAGACGGGAATCTGGAGAGGAAAAGAAACACACAGCCATTGATGGGTTTTAGCCTCTGAAGGGCTGTGTTTTCAGAATTAAGAAGAGTTCCATTTAGACTTTTGTAGTTCTCACAATGAGGGGGGGAGTACGTTCTCATCACTCTATAGTTCAAGAGAACATGTAAGAACAGGGATCCCAGTTCAGAACTGACAAAATAACCTGTCCTCAAATGAGACCAATGGCACTCAATGGGTTAAAGTTATTGACTTGGACTTGAAGACACTGAGAAAGACTTCTAGTCGTTAGTCATTGAATTCACACTGAAGACCCTGAGAAAGACTTCTAGTCGTTAGTCATTGAATTCACACTGAAGACCCTGAGAAAGACTTCTAGTCGTTAGTCATTGAATTCACACTGAAGACCCTGAGAGACTTCTAGTCGTTAGTCATTGAATTCACTCTGAAGACGCTGAGAAAGACTTCTAGTCGTTAGTCATTGAATTCACACTGAAGACGCTGAGGAAGTCTTCTAGTCGTTAGTCATTGAATTCACACTGAAGACGCTGAGAAAGACTTCTAGTCGTTAGTCATTGAATTCACACTGAAGACCCTGAGAAAGACTTCTAGTCGTTAGTCATTGAATTCACACTGAAGACGCTGAGAAAGACTTCTAGTCGTTAGTCATTGAATTCACACTGAAGACCCTGAGAAAGACTTCTAGTCGTTAGTCATTGAATTCACACTGAAGACCCTGAGAAAGACTTCTAGTCGTTAGTCATTGAATTCACACTGAAGACCCTGAGAAAGACTTCTAGTTGTTAGTCATTGAATTCACACTGAAGACCCTGAGAAAGACTTCTAGTCGTTAGTCATTGAATTCACACTGAAGACCCTGAGAAAGACTTCTAGTCGTTAGTCATTGAATTCACTCTGAAGACGCTGAGAAAGACTTCTAGTCGTTAGTCATTGAATTCACACTGAAGACGCTGAGAAAGACTTCTAGTGGAAACGTTGGTCAAAGAGTTTTATGCATTTTTATGTCTGAATGCCATTTTATTTACGTTTTTCTTTCAGATCTTTTAAAATGGGTGCAAAATGTTGCCTCAATATCACCAAGTACTTCCTGTTCCTTTTCAACCTCCTGTTTTTTGTAAGTATAAAGTTTATAATCTATATAGAGATTTATTATAGATAATGTTTGTTCTGATTGTCGCACTCCCTGTTCTCTCTCTCTCTCTCTCTCTCTCTCTCGTTTCAGACTCTGGGAGGATTAATGCTAACATTTGGTCTCTGGATCCATTTTGACCATAACTCCACAACTACTCTAAGTAAGTGAAGCCCAAAAGCTTTTCCCATTGTTTTGTAGGTGTCTCTGTGTTTTGTCGGTGTCTCTGTGTTTTGTCGGTGTCTCTGTGTTTTGTCGTGTCTCTGTGTTTTGTAGGTGTCTCTGTGTTTTGTAGGTGTCTCTGTGTTTTGTCGGTGTCTCTGTGTTTTGTAGGTGTCTCTGTGTTTTGTCGTGTCTGTGTTTTGTCGTGTCTCTGTGTTTTGTCGGTGTCTCTGTGTTTTGTCGTGTCTCTGTGTTTTGTAGGTGTCTCTGTGTTTTGTCGTGTCTCTGTGTTTTGTCGTGTCTCTGTGTTTTGTAGGTGTCTCTGTGTTTTGTAGGTGTCTCTGTGTTTTGTCGGTGTCTCTGTGTTTTGCAGGTGTCTCTGTGTTTTGTAGGTGTCTCTGTGTTTTGTAGGTGTCTCTGTGTTTTGTCGTGTCTCTGTGTTTTGTCGGTGTCTCTGTGTTTTGCAGGTGTCTCTGTGTTTTGTCGGTGTCTCTGTGTTTTGTTGTGACTGTGTTTTGCAGGTGTCTCTGTGTTTTGTAGGTGTCTCTGTGTTTTGTAGGTGTCTCTGTGTTTTGTCGTGTCTCTGTGTTTTGCAGGTGTCTCTGTGTTTTGCAGGTGTCTCTGTGTTTTGTAGGTGTCTCTGTGTTTTGTAGGTGTCTCTGTGTTTTGTCGTGTCTCTGTGTTTTGTCGGTGTCTCTGTGTTTTGCAGGTGTCTCTGTGTTTTGTCGTGTCTCTGTGTTTTGTTGTGACTGTGTTTTGTAGGTGTCTCTGTGTTTTGTAGGTGTCTCTGTGTTTTGTAGGTGTCTCTGTGTTTTGTCGTGTCTCTGTGTTTTGTTGTGACTGTGTTTTGTAGGTGTCTCTGTGTTTTGTCGTGTCTCTGTGTTTTGTTGTGACTGTGTTTTGTAGGTGTCTCTGTGTTTTGTCGTGTCTCTGTGTTTTGTCGTGTCTCTGTGTTTTGCAGGTGTCTCTCTGTTTTGTCGTGTCTCTGTGTTTTGTTGTGACTGTGTTTTGTAGGTGTCTCTCTGTTTTGAAGGTGTCTCTGTGTTTTGAGTTCTCCTGTCTGTTTTGTAGGGCTCTCACATATCTTTGAGATAAAGCTCATCTCATATCTGCTGGCCGGGGGTGGGACTCTAACCATGATGCTCGGCTTCTTCGGCTGTCTGGGAGCGGTCAAGGAGATGCGTTGCATGCTGGGAACGGTGAGTCCTCAGACACCACCTTTTTTTTCCAGTGTTTTTTTTTTTTAAATGTTTCAACTTTTTTTAAATTTTTAGATTTTTTTTACAAAAGAAAAATGATTCAAGAAAGATTTTGTTTTGTTTAATTGACTGTTTCAGCTGTTTGTGACCATCCAATCGAAAAAAAAAAAGTTTAAAGGAGGCTGTGCGGTCCAGTGGTTAAAGAAAAGGGCTTGTAACCAGGAGGTCCCTGGTTCAAATCCCACCTCAACTCATTGTGTGACCCTGAGCAAGTCACTTAACCTCCTTGTGCTCCGTCTTTCGGGTGAGACGTAATTGTAAGTGACTCTGCAGCTGATGCATAGTTCACACACCCTAGTCTCTGTAAGTCGCCTTGGATAAAGGCGACTGCTAAATAAACAAATAATAATAATCCGAACTGCGGACAATACAACGGGACATCCCATAATTACACGTGTGTGTGTTTTTTTTTTTTTTTTAATTGTGGCAAATGTGCTCAGACGTTTTGACGATAAACTCTTTCTGAATTTGTGAAAGTCTCGTTTCCCGTACCCTCCGTGGGCGCGTAGCGGTCAGGGGGAGTCAGGGGGAGTCAGGGGCGGTCAGGGGGGTTTGTTTCGCCGTAACCAAGGAAACGGCGACGCTCGCTGACTTCTGTTTTGAGGCCCGTCGACGTTGCGAAACAGGGGAGTTTCCTAAGCCGAGCAGCCCGGCGGTTCTGCGGCCGCGCTCCACTGGCTTCAGAAAACGAAACGCCCTCTCTCTCTGGAGACCTGCGAGGGTGGGGGGGTTATCCTTTCCCCAGAGAGGGGTGGTTGGGGTAGATAAAGGTTTCTATCTCAATCGGCGGGCTCTACCCTTCCCTTTAAAAAAAAAAAGAGTAAGAGATTAATAAACGGTCTTTTTTCATATAAGCAAAGATGACGCATATTATAATATGATTTAAAATAGGTTTTAAATAGGAAAAACGAGCTGGATTTTGATACCCCTGGAAATAAGACGATGGTAAATTACTGCAGCCTCGCACGAAGCCGTGCAGTTCCCCAGCTGCTCCGCGTGGTGGCGCTATCTGATGGTGCCTTCATCTTCAAGGAGTGTTTTTTTTTTTTTTTTTACGAGCGGTTTAGTTGTTTTTTTTGTTTGTTTTTGGTTTGTTTTTGTCTCGCAGTTGTCATGCTCAGTAAACACCGTCTCGTCGGCTCGTGTCTAATTGTGGAAAGCGCATTTTGTATTTAAATTAACAGGTGGTTGAAACCGCGTCTAAACTGTACCTTCCTGTTTCACAGTTAATGAACGCAGCCCACCCAGATGCTGTCTTCAATATGCAAAAATAGATTTTAAAAAAAATTGTGTGTGTGTGTGTGTGTGTGTGTGTGTGTATGTGTGTGTGTGTGTGTATATATATATATATATATATATATATATATATATATATATATATATATATATATATATATATATATATATATATATTTCACTTAGTTTAAAAAAAAAAAAAAAAAATGGTCTCGGTTTTCCCCTATGCCTTTCCTATAAAATGCTTAGTGTGTGTGTTTCAGTGTTTGTGTCTCGGTCTGTGTGTGTTTAGGTGTGTGTCTCAGTGTGTGTGTGTATAGGTGTGTGTGTGTGTGTATAGGTGTGTGTGTGTATAGAGGTGTGTGTGTCTCAGTGTGTGTGTGTGTGTGTCTCAGTGTCTCAGTGTGAGTGTTTGTGTCTCTGTGTGTGTCTCTGTGTGTGTCTCGGTGTGTGTCTCGGTGTGTGTGTGTGTCTTGGTGTATAGGTGTGTGTTTGTGTGTGTGTCTCTATGTGTGTGTCTCAGTGTGAATGTGTGTGTGTCTCTGTGTGTCTCGGTGTGTGTGTCTCGGTGTATAGGTGTGTGTGTGTATAGGTGTGTGTGTGTCTCGGTGTGTGTCTCGGTGTGTGTGTGTGTGTGTCTCGGTGTGTGTCTCGGTGTGTGTGTCTCGGTGTATAGGTGTGTGTGTGTGTCTCGGTGTGTGTCTCGGTGTGTGTGTGTGTGTGTCTCGGTGTGTGTCTCGGTGTGTGTGTGTCTCGGTGTGTGTGTGTCTCGGTGTGTGTGTGTGTATAGGTGTGTGTGTGTGTGTCTCGGTGTGTGTATAGGTGTGTGTGTGTGTCTCGGTGTGTGTGTGTGTCTGGGTGTGTGTGTTATGCTTTGGGATCTTGTGATGAAAGGCTCTATAGAAACATGAATGATATCAACTGATCATTTTCTCTGGAGTTATTAAACAATAAATGCATTGAAATGCTTACCTGAAAAAACAGTAAATTGTAGAATATTTCTTTTTTTGTGTCCAGCATCTGTGAATTATCAAAACAAAATAGTTAGTCTCTGAATTGACACTGAAGACCCTGAGAGACTTGCTTCTAGTTGAATACTTGAGTTTTTTAGTACAGGGTTAGTATTCAGGTACATCACCACGCTCACAGTCTGTATTGAAGTGAGGTTTGTTTTCATGAGAATGTCTCTCTGTATTCATAATGTATTGAGTCGCTTTTCTAATATTTTTCAGTATTTTGTTATTTTGATTATTCTATTGGGTGGTCAAATCACTTTGGGGGTTCTCATCTACACACAGAAGAATCTGGTGAGTATTATTATTATTATTATTATTGTTATTATTATTATTATTATTGTTATGTAATTGAACAGGATAGCTTGTTTTAATGAGCCAAATTTCAGAGAGCTGGATCGCATCGATATCAGGGTCTAGCGCTGTATATTATAAAGACATTTCAGAGGGCTGGATCGCATCAATATCAGGGTCTAGAGCTGTATATTATAAAGACATTTCAGAGGGCTGGATCGCATCAATATCAGGGTCTAGCGCTGTATATTATAAAGACATTTCAGAGGGCTGGATCGCATCAATATCAGGGTCTAGAGCTGTATATTATAAAGACATTTCAGAGGGCTGGATCGCATCGATATCAGGGTCTAGCGCTGTATATTATAAAGACATTTCAGAGGGCTGGATCGCATCGATATCAGGGTCTAGCGCTGTATATTATAAAGACATTTCAGAGGGCTGGATCGCATCGATATCAGGGTCTAGTGCTGTATATTATAAAGACATTTCAGAGGGCTGGATCGCATCGATATCAGGGTCTAGCGCTGTATATTATAAAGACATTTCAGAGGGCTGGATCGCATCGATATCAGGGTCTAGCGCTGTATATTATAAAGACATTTCAGAGGGCTGGATCGCATAGATATCAGGGTCTAGCGCTGTATATTATAAAGACATTTCAGAGGGCTGGATCGCATCACTATCAGGGTCTAGCGCTGTATATTATAAAGACATTTCAGAGGGCTGGATCGCATCGATATCAGGGTCTAGCGCTGTATATTATAAAGACATTTCAGAGGGCTGGATCGCATCGATATCAGGGTCTAGCGCTGTATATTATAAAGACATTTCAGAGGGCTGGATCGCATCAATATCAGGGTCTAGTGCTGTATATTATAAAGACATTTCAGAGGGCTGGATCGCATCGATATCAGGGTCTAGCGCTGTATATTATAAAGACATTTCAGAGGGCTGGATCGCATCACTATCAGGGTCTAGCACTGTATATTATAAAGACATTTCAGAGGGCTGGATCAGTGTCCAGTTAATCCCTCATAGGTGATTTGTAATAACATGATGTCTTTCACACGCAGGTCAATTTGAAGATTAAAGATTTGGTCCTGGAGATCATTGAAAACTACCAGACTGGAAATAAATCGATTGAAGATCTGGATATCGTACAGCAAAAAGTGAGAGCGTCCGAACAGAACTGAGTTTCAATAGCCATAGTTTTATATATTATACAGCAACACCAAACACGATTCAGACAGCCCACCTGAGTTTCAATAGCCATAGTTTTATATATTATACAGCAACACCAAACACGATTCAGACAGTCCCCCTGAGTTTCAATAGCCATAGTTTTATATATTATACAGCAACACCAAACACGATTCAGACAGTCCCCCTGAGTTTCTGCTGTTTTTATGTTGAATCACAATTTTTGTCCCCCTCCTCTCTCAGCTCCAGTGTTGCGGCTGGACCTCCTATGAAGACTGGAATAAGAACCCCAAAATGAAGGAGGATCCCAGCTTGTACCCCTGTTCATGTTACCAGCCGGACCCCACATCACCACCTCCCCAGTGCAACCAGTCCAACTCCAGTCTAGATCCAGTGAACGAAACAGAAGCCATTCTCGACTCCATCGCTACAGGCCAGTACAACCAGTCCTATCTCACAGGAGAACCAGCGTCTGAACCAGAAACCACCACTGACTCCATCTCTACAGGCCAGTACAACCAGTCCTATCTCGCAGGAGAACCAGCGTCCGAACCAAAAACCACCACCAACTCCCTCTCCACAGGCCAGTGCAACCAGTCTCTCGTCGAGACAAAGGAGCCTTTTCAAACCCAGTCTAACACCACCGGTTTCTGTCTGGCGCCCCCTGGTGGTTCACCCCCAGTTTTCTCCGAGGTAAGAGCAGACAGATATTCTGCTCACTGTATTGCCAGCCAAAGGCGGTGAAGTTTAGGTGGGACAATACAGTGGTTTTCAAACTGGGAAGGGAGGGGGGGGGCAGAAGACATACTGGGGGGGGGGGGGGGGTGAGAAGGTTTTAATAACGACACACCTCTTTATATATTTAACTGAAATCTCACTCCTGACGTGTCATAGTTTCTAGGTGGTGCTGTGCATCTCACTGGTGCCTTTCTGTAGAAGCTTGCATGTTACTATTAATGGATGAAATCTGCTGCCCTCTGGTGGCGGACGTTGTTTATTGCAGCTTACCGGACGCAATATATATATAACTGTTTATTTTATATTAAACGTGATTCATTCACGGAGCTTGCTTGAGAGTTTAATGAGGTTTAAGCTGTTTGTTTTGTTTTTTTTTTATTTGTATTTGTTTTCCAGGGTTGTCGAATTATCCTTCAGTCCTGGATTCATGAAAACCTTCGTTTTATTTGGGGTGTCTGTGTTGGGATCGCTGCTTTAGAAGTAAGAATTGATTCGTTCTGTTATTTTTTCTATTGGCTCGTTTTTTTTTCAGTAAAACGTCCCGTTTTTAAGACGAGGCCGGTTTGGTTTGACTTCCTGTTTTTTGGTTTTCATTTCCCGTTTCCCATGATGCTCCTCTTCCAGTTCCTGCAGTTCGTCTCGCTGGCTGTTTTTTGCCTGCTGAGTCACCGAATGAGGGAGCGAGATTCGTCTGAAGACATCTTGTTTTTTCCTGCCAGGTCACACAAGAAACCGCGCATGTTCCTTTGCTGTGGTGTGATTTTAAAAACCTGAAACTACAGCTCCCAGCATGCCTCTGCCCGAGCAGTGAGGGATGCTGGGAGCTGTAGTTCCGATGCTAAGTTTCAATAGCCATAGTTTTAAAATCTGAATGATTCAGTCCCCTTGGTCTCCTGTTTTGAGTGACTGTCTGAAAGCTCTTTACAGTTTTGTGATGTCGTGGATTTTTTGGAATTTGTGAACTAAAATGTGTTTTTTCCCCCCAACATGCAGAGATTTTTATGGGGAATATTGGCAAGGTAATTTGATTTCAAATGACAACAGAGGTCTGGTAAAGCATAGGGAAGCATTGTAAAGCACAGAGAGGTCTGGTAAAGCATAGGGAAGCATTGTAAAGCACAGAGAGGTCTGGTAAAGCATAGGGAAGCATTGTAAAGCACAGAGAGGTCTGGGAAAGCACAGGGAAGCATTGTAAAGCACAGAGAGGTCTGGTAAAGCATAGGGAAGCATTGTAAAGCACAGAGAGGTGTGGTAAAGCATAGGGAAGCATTGTAAAGCACAGAGAGGTCTGGTAAAGCATAGGGAAGCATTGTAAAGCACAGAGAGGTCTGGTAAAGCATAGGGAAGCATTGTAAAGCACAGAGAGGTCTGGTAAAGCATAGGGAAGCATTGTAAAGCACAGAGAGGTCTGGTAAAGCAGAGGGAAGCATTGTAAAGCACAGAGAGGTCTGGTAAAGCATAGGGAAGCTTTGTAAAGCACAGAGAGGTCTGGTAAAGCATAGGGAAGCACTGTAAAACACAGAGAGGTCTGGTAAAGCATAGGGAAGTATTGATCTCCCCCCCCCCCCTCAGCTCTTTGGTATGATCCTGCGCTCTCTCTCTCTCCTCCCCCCTCTCTCTCAGAGCTCTTTGATATGATCCTGATCTCTCTCTCTCTCTCTCTCTCTCTCTCTCCCCCTCTCTCTCAGCTCTTTGGTATGATCCTGATCTCTCTTTCTCTCCCCCCTCTCTCAGAGCTCTTTGATATGATCCTGATCTCTCTCTCTCTCTCTCTCTCTCTCTCTCCCCCTCTCTCTCAGCTCTTTGGTATGATCCTGATCTCTCTTTCTCTCCCCCCTCTCTCAGAGCTCTTTGATATGATCCTGATCTCTCTCTCTCTCTCTCTCTCTCCCCCCCCTCTCTCGCAGCTCTTTGGTATGATCCTCTCGATGTATCTGTGTAGTCGGCTGGGAAAGAATTACAACAAGCTGATTCGCTACTCCTGAACTGCGACCCCTCGGATACTGCGACGCCATTGGACCAAATCTTCAACTCTTCTCAAGAGCGGTTTAATGAAATAAAAATGAAATATAAATTATATATATATATATATATATATATATATATATATATATATATATATATATATATATATAATGATTATGTTTCAAATGGGATTTTTGTGAACTGTTTATCAGAATATGTTACAGCTTCAAGTGACGTTTTCTTAATTCAGAACCATTTGAATCGTTCTTGGTGGTTCGTATTTAAATTGCTCAAATATTGTAGCGTGTTATTTTATTTTTATATATATATTTTTTTTTCATAATGAATCTTTCTACTTTGGGACCAGTTTAGTTTCGCTGGCAGTACGCTGTCTGTGCACTGGATGGCGCTATCATGAATATCACGTGTTTTGCGATTTCTATAATAGTGTTTTAGACTCTGCGTTGCTTTGACTGTGAGTTCAGGAGCTGCTCTTCAGTCACACAGGCTGGATCAGACAGTGTCTTTATAATAGCAGCATGTGGAGTAGCGGTCAGGGCTCTGGACTCTTGACCGGAGGGTCGTGGGTTCAATCCCAGGTGGGGGGACACTGCTGCTGTACCCTTGGGCAAGGTACTTTACCTAGATTGCTCCAGTAAAAACCCAACTGTATAAATGGGGAATTGTATGTAAAAATAATGTGATATCTTGTAACAATTGTAAGTCGCCCTGGATAAGGGCGTCTGCTAAGAAATAAATAATAATATTTAGCGCCATCTACTGTACACATGTATTAAAATAATTGGCATCTGTCATTTGAAGCTGTTTAGTGATACAGTTTGTATTGGGTGAAGTGCGACAGATTTTAATTGGTTCTTAAAAAAGAACCCCCGTCTGAAATCAAACTTCATTTGAATCTTTTTTTTTTTTTGGTAACGGTACAGTCTTGTGTTAACTTGCAGTGTATTGAGTCGTGTGTTTCTCTGATGCGAGTGACGAAGGAGTCGCTGGAATGCGTGTCTCTGTTTGAGTGCTTTTCAAGTTATGATTGATTGTTTGTTTATTTATTGTCGAGATTGTGGTTCTGTAATATTTTATACTTTTGTTTAAAATGTCATTAAACTTTAACCACTAGAGCCTCCCTCCCTCCCTCCCTCCCAGTCCCTCCTCAGCTCTAACCAGTAGAGCCTCCCTCCCTCCCTCCCAGTCCCTCCTGAGCTCAAACCACTAGAGCCAGCCTCCCTCCCTCCCAGTCCCTCCTGAGCTCAAACCACTAGAGCCAGCCTCCCTCCCAGTCCCTCCTCAACTCTAACCACTAGAGCCAGCCTCCCTCCCAGTCCCTCCTCAACTCTAACCACTAGAGCCAGCCTCCCTCCCTCCCTCCCAGTCCCTCCTCGGCTCTAACCACTAGAGCCAGCCTCCCTCCCTCCCTCCCTCCCAGTCCCTCCTGAGCTCAAACCACTAGAGCCAGCCTCCCTCCCTCCCAGTCCCTCCTCAGCTCTAACCACTAGAGCCAGCCTCCCTCCCTCCCAGTCCCTCCTCAGCTCTAACCACTAGAGTCAGCCTCCCTCCCTCCCTCCCAGTCCCTCCTCAGCTCGAACCACTAGAGCCAGCCTCCCTCCCTCCCTCCCAGTCCCTCCTCAGCTCTAACCACTAGAGCCTCCCTCCCTCCCAGTCCCTCCTCAGCTCTAACCACTAGAGCCAGCCTCCCTCCCTCCCAGTCCCTCCTCAGCTCTAACCACTAGAGCCAGCCTCCCTCCCTTCCTCCCAGTCCCTCCTCAGCTCTAACCACTAGAGCCAGCCTCCCTCTCTCCCTCCCAGTCCCTCCTCAGCTCTAACCACTAGAGCCAGCCTCCCTCCCTCCCAGTCCCTCCTCAGCTCTAACCACTAGAGCCAGCCTCCCTCCCTCCCAGTCCCTCCTCAGCTCTAACCACTAGAGCCAGCCTCCCTCCCTTCCTCCCAGTCCCTCCTCAGGTCTAACCACTAGAGCCAGCCTCCCTCCCTCCCTCCCAGTCCCTCCTCAGCTCTAACCACTAGAGCCAGCCTCCCTCCCTCCCAGTCCCTCCTCAGCTCTAACCACTAGAGCCAGCCTCCCTCCCTCCCAGTCCCTCCTCAGCTCTAACCACTAGAGCCAGCCTCCCTCTCTCCCTCCCAGTCCCTCCTCAGCTCTAACCAGTAGAGCCAGCCTCACTCCCTCCCAGTCTCTCCTCAGCTTGAACCACTAGAGCCAGCCTCCCTCCCAGTCCCTCCTCAGCTCTAACCACTAGAGCCAGCCTCCCTCCCTCCCAGTCCCTCCTCAGCTCTAACCACTAGAGCCAGCCTCCCTCCCTCCCAGTCCCTCCTCAGCTCTAACCACTAGAGCCTCCCTCCCAGTCCCTCCTCAGCTCTAACCACTAGAGCCTCCCTCCCTCCCTCCCAGTCCCTCCTCAGCTCTAACCACTAGAGTCAGCCTCCCTCCCTCCCTCCCAGTCCCTCCTCAGCTCTAACCACTAGAGTCAGCCTCCCTCCCAGTCAATTCCCAGAATTATTTATGTATATTTTTTGTAATGTAAATTATATATTTTTTTAATTCTCATTTTCCAGGCTGTAAAACCGTTTTTGTCTCCTTTTTTCCCATCTTTCAAGAGACCCTCATTTTTGACGTCCTTTTAACATTTCAAATAAAAAACAGTGAAGCAAATGGAACGTGTCACCCTTGTGTTTGGATGTGATGTCTGCTGTCATTTTTATCACAAGTAATTCAATGCGATGTCTCTCTTGTTACTGGGAGTTCTGGGAGTTGTAACGGACGATGTCGTGTCGCAATCCTAAAATTCTCAGCGATACAAAACGTTTGAGCACAGCTGTAAAGTCTCCCCCTAAAATACTTCCCCACAGTGAACGATATAGATCAGTGTTGAAATGCGTTTTCACTTCTCAACCCCCTCTCTGGTACTGCGCCAGCTTTAGGAAATCTCTGTTTGCAAGCTCTGCTTTCAGGCCGTCCTGCGCTTCCTGTGTGAACCAGTCCCCGCCCCCTTCAGTGCCGCCTTTCCTGTCGATTTAACCAATCTGCTGCTTCCTCCTTATTGACTGACAGGCTTTCAGCCAGAGACCCAGAAAGTGCAGGAAAACAGGGCATACAAACGGAGAACTTCCTTCTAAACTCAAGTAACCGTCCCATCATGCAAATGACTGGAATTAAATGGAATAGATGCTTGATTTCCTGTCGATGCAGACTCTGGTTTCTGTTACGGGAGTCTGCTGAATAGCCAGCCCTGTGTGAAGCCCCCTCTCCCATTTGAAAGTGTGCAGAAGCGAGACAGAAACGCGTGCAGGACAGTTAGCTTTTTAATAAACCATTACAACAGCAGACTCCGAGACCAGAGAGCTGAAGACTGAAGACTGAGACACACAATACAATACAATACAATACAATATGTCCTTCACTCATCACAAGGTTTGTTATAATAACCAGGATCTCGCAATCCCTCCCATACTGTGTGTTTTTATAATTCTTTGCTTTAGGACTGCGAGTTCAGGAGCTGCTCTTCAGTTCTAGCTGCGCTGCCGTAGTTATTGTATTGTGAATCGCTCCAGCCCTGGCTGTAGGACTACAGCTCCCAGCATGCCTCTGCACCCGCAGAGGGATGCTGGGAGCTGTAGTTCTTTAACTCTAGAGCTCTGCTGTGGTCTTGTATCGCAATACAAATCATTTCAACACGTCCATTCAGCTGCTTTCCGTAGTGTAACACAGCCAGTGTCTCTATAGAAGAGCCAGTGCCCCCTAGTGATTTCACTCTTGGGATTGCTGGCAGTACCCTAGCTGTGCACTAGATGGCGCTATCGCTAATGTAAAGATGAGCCGACACGAGTCTACGGCAGCGCAGCTAGAACTGAAGAGCAGCTCCTGAACTCGCAGTCAAAGCAACACAGACTTGACAACTTAAAAAACACACAGTATCTGGATAATTGCAATAGTGTGTAAAATAGTCTCCTCTCTCTTCCTCCCTCCCTCCCTCTCTCTCTCTCTCTCTCTCTCTCTCTCTCTCTCTCTCTCTCGCTCACTCGATCTGTACGTTGATAAAGCGTCTCAGTATGTAGGGTCGTCTGTGGGTCGCGGGGCGGTCGGCCCGCCTCTTCAGGATGTAAGGTAACTTCCTGCTCCTCCCTTCCTGTCGGCCCAGCGTGTCTTGCAGTTCCTCCTCCAGGCCAGCGGGGGCGGTGTCTTTCTGACCGTCGACGCACAGCAGGGGCTGCAGACAAACACACGCTAATAATGTAACCTGCTTAACTTCACACTCTTTTTAACTTGAACTTGGAAAGAAAACTTGAAATCACGATGAAACTTTTACAAAAACGTATGCGCGTTCAACAAGGGTGCGTGCTGGATCTGTCGGAAGTGATTCGGGGTCTCGCGTGCCCGTGGGCACGGAGGAGGCTTCTCTTACCACTTCAACACCGCGAGTTGTTCAGGACACTCTGAAACATTTCTTCTGATTTGGTGGCTTGTTCGTTATCGAGACTCGGTGGGTCTGGTGTGAGTGAAGACAGTAGAGAGGATCTCAGACAAACAACATGAGAGTGGCATTCGAAAAATAAAAACACAAACAAACAAAGGAACGTGAACCGGGGGCGGAGAGGAAGGTTACTGATCAGTTTGACACGCTGACACACAGACACACAGACACACACAGAGACACACAGACACGCTGACGCACAGATGCACAGACACACAGACACACAGACACACAGAGAGACACACAGACACGCTGACGCACAGATGCACAGACACACAGACACACACACAGACACACAGACACGCTGACACACAGACAGACAGACACATTTTGAAACACAGACACACAGACAGACAGACACATTTTCAGACACAGACAGACAGACACATTTTGAAACCCAGCCAGTCAGACAGACAGACAGACACATTTTGAGACACAGACAGACACACACACATAGACAGACAGACACAGACAGACAGATTTTGAGAGACAGACACAGACAGACAGACACATTTTGAGAGACAGACAGACACATTTTGAAACAGACAGATGTTGAGAGACAGACAGACAGACACACATTTTTAGAGACAGACAGACACATTTTCAGACAGACAGACAGACACAGACAGATGTTGAGAGACAGACAGACACACACACATTTTTAGAGACAGACAGACAGACACATTTTGAGAGACAGACAAACACATTTTCAGACAGACAGGCAGACAGACACATTTTGAGACCCAGACAGACAGACACATTTTGAAACCCAGCCAATCAGACAGACAGAGACACATTTTGAGACACAGACAGACACACACAGACAGACACAGACACAGACAGACAGATTTTGAGAGACAGACACAGACAGAGACACATTTTGAGACACAGACAGACACACACAGACAGACACAGACACAGACAGACAGATTTTGAGAGACAGACACAGACAGAGACACATTTTGAGACACAGACAGACACACACAGACAGACACAGACACAGACAGACAGATTTTGAGAGACAGACACAGACAGAGACACATTTTGAGACACAGACAGACACACACAGACAGACACAGACACAGACAGACAGATTTTGAGAGACAGACACAGACAGACAGACACATTTTGAGAGACAGACAGACAGATACATTTTGAAACAGACAGATGTTGAGAGACAGACAGACACACATTTTTAGAGACAGACAGACACATTTTCAGACAGACAGACACACACACAAATAAATTCCACTCGATTTCAAGACATCTCTCACCTGATTGGGCAGTGTGTCTGTCAGTCCCCTCCTGATATCCAGACAGAGCCTCCTCATAACCCCGCCCTCTCCCTCCAGCTCAATGCCCATTGGACACACACCCGGACTGCCGCTTTCCTATTGGACAACACCACCGTCACTCTTCACAGCACAGTTAAAGACGCTGGTATGTAAATTCACAGTGTAACCGTGGAAACAGCATTGGGGGGGGGGGGGGTGAGGTGACAGGTGGGGACTTTTCATCACACACGAATATTTAAGAACATTCGAAGAAGCTTGAAATGTTTGGGGGGGCAGAACTGTGTTTCCCTGTCCTCTGATCTGATTGGATAGCGCTGTGTTTTAGTGGTGACACGTTTTATTGGAGGTTTATATGAATTATAGATCGATAGATAGATATTTTGTTTGTTTGATTTTTTTGTATGAGATCATTCTAAATTCAAATTTAAAGAGTACAGAAAATATCAAATATTTATCTTGCCACTATATTATAATACTACAGTAATTATTATTATTATTATTATTATTATTATTATTATTATTATTATTATTATTATTATTATTATTATTGTTGTCGTTGTTGTTGTTGTTGCTGGGGTGATTACTCACCGGAGAGCTCTGGGAGTCTCCTCCACACATCGCTGAGTTTAAATCTGGAGAAACGAGAGCCGCTAAACACAAACAACATAGAGACGAGTCAAACGAGTTACAATAAAGAGAGAAAAAGAAATCTGATGTCAAGGTACCTGCACAGACACACAAACACACAGACAGGAGACACACACACACACACACACACACACACACACACACACACACACACAGACAGGAGACACACACACACACACAGACCAAGACAGACAGGAGACACACACACAGAGACAGACACACACATACACACAAGCGACACACACACACAGACCAAGACAAACAGGAGACACACACACAGAGACCAAGACAGACAGGAGACACACACACAGAGACCAAGACAGACAGGAGACACACACACACAAACACACACACACACACAGAGGGACAGACAGGAGACACACAGAGACAGGCTGATACACAGACAGACAGACAAACAGACATATACACTCGCTCACACAGACAGACAGACAGTGATACACACAGACATTGATAGACAGACAGACAGACAGACAGACAGTGTTTAACCAGTAGTATTTTGTATTTAATCATATCCTGATGTAACTATCACTATTTAATCACATCCTGATGTAACTATCACTATTATCTGCTGTATTATTGAATTGTGGTTTGTCACACTTGAACAAAAGTTATTGTATTTCTTGCTCTTATTGTATTACTTGTATTGTAACACTTGAAATGTATTTGCTTACGATTGTAAGTCGCCCTGGATAAGGGCGTCTGCTAAGAAATAAATAATAATAATAATAATAATAATAACAGTGATACACACAGACATTGATAGACAGACAGACGGACAGACAGACACAGAAATATACACTCGCTCACACAGACAGACAGACAGTGATACACACAGACATTGATAGACAGACAGACGGACAGACAGACACAGACATACACACTCGCTCACACAGACAGACAGTGATACACACAGACATTGATAGACAGACAGACGGACAGACAGACACAGAAATATACACTCGCTCACACAGACAGACAGACAGTGATACACACAGACATTGATAGACAGACAGACGGACAGACAGACACAGACATACACACTCGCTCACACAGACAGACAGACAGACAGACAGACTTGTTTACCTGTAGGCTGCTTCAGCGCTCCATATATAATCAGAAAGATAAACTGTATGAACATTCTGAAGGCTCTAAGTACTAAAAATAAAGATGGAAAATATATTAATATTTTGGTTCCTAGCTGCGCTGCTGTAGACTCGTCTGACACAGTGTCTCTATAGAGAGTCATCTAGTGACTGACACTGTGGATCGCCGGCAATACCCTAGCTGTGCACTAGATGGCACTGTCACTAATGTAACTATGATCTAGCCTGTGTGCCGCACGTCTACGGCAGCGCAGCTAGAACTGAAAAGCAGCTCCTGAACTCCCAGTCAAAGCAACGCAGACTCAGAGACACAGAAAGACTAACAGAAACTCTGAGTAACCTGCAGAAATACGAAGCACACACAGGGACTGCAGCATGAAGGGAAAGGAAGAGCTTCAAAAATAAGAGACTTTAATATTTATAATGTATTAACAGACAGACAGACAGACAGACAGACAGACAGTGATACAAAGACAGACAGACAGATACAGACATTGATAGACAGACAGACACACAGACATTGATAGACAGACAGTGATACACACAGACATTGATAGACAGACAGACACACAGACATTGATAGACAGACAGACAGACACAGACATTGATAGACAGACAGCAATACACACAGACATTGATAGACAGACAGACAGACATTGATAGACAGACAAACAGACAGACACAGAAATTGATAGACAGACAGCAATACACACAGACATTGATAGACACACACACAGACATAGACAGACAGACAGACAGACAGACAGTGATACACACAGACATTGATAGACAGACAGACAGACAGTGATAGACAGACAGACAGACACAGACATTGATAGACAGACAGACAGTGATACACACAGACATTGATAGACAGACAGACAGACATTGATAGACAGACAGACAGACAGACAGGCAGTGATACAAACAGACACACAGAAATTGATAGACAGACACACACACAGACATAGACAGACAGACAGACAGACAATGATAGACACCGATATTGATAGACAGAGACAGATAGACAGACAGACAGACAGACTGATCCTCACCTGTTGTAACCCAATCTCTTCTCTCTTCTCTCTCTCTCTCCTCTCGCACCTTGTGTCCCTCTCTTTATACAGTGTCAGGGAGGGAGGGAGGGACCATGTGAAGTGTTTCTGAGGGAGGGAGGGAGGGACCATGTTTAGGGTTTCGGAGGGAGGGAGGGAGGGACCATGTGAAGTGTTTCTGAGGGAGGGAGGGAGGGACCATGTGAAGTGTTTCTGAGGGAGGGAGGGAGGGACCATGTTTAGTGTTTCTGAGGGAGGGAGGGAGGGACCATGTGAAGTGTTTCTGAGGGAGGGAGGGAGGGACCATGTGAAGTGTTTCTGTGTTCATCGCGCATCACAGCGCCCTGTCCCGTCTCCACAACACAACACACTCTCATGTGCTTTAGTGGGGGGTTCAGGTGCGTTTATAGGAATCACATGAATTTGACAGATGTTTAAAATATATTCCAATAAAGAAAAAAATTCTCTCAGCACCATATTATAATGATACAGTAGTTATTATTATTAGGACACATCATGTAAGGAAAGCACACACGATGAACGGCAGAGACAGTGACTGTACGCTTCCGTTTTCTGACACACGCTCCGTCTCTCGGCTCTGACACAGCTGCGGTGAATTTGTTCAATTCAACTTGTTAAAGTTTGCCACTTAATTAGTGATCCGCTGTAACGCTAACAGAGAGAACATTAACTCCACGAAGCACACATTAACACTGCAGAGAGCGAGGAAAATAAAGGGGAGCGCTTTCAAATCCATTCTCTCCCCTCTTATTAGCTTTATTAACAGGATCACTGACCCCTCCCTTTAAAGGAGCGCTGACCATCTTTAAAATCCATTCTCTCACCTCTTATTAGCTTTATTAACAGGATCACTGACCCCTCCCTTTAAAGGAGCGCTGACCATCTTTAAAATCCATTCTCTCACCTCTTATTAGCTTTATTAACAGGATCGCTGACCCCTCCCTTTAAAGGAGTGCTGACCATCTTTAAAATCCATTCTCTCACCTCTTATTAGCTTTATTAACAGGATCGCTGACCCCTCCCTTTAAAGGAGCGCTGACCATCTTTAAAATCCATTCTCTCACCTCTTATTAGCTTTATTAACAGGATCGCTGACCCCTCCCTTTAAAGGAGCGCTGACCATCTTTAAAATCCATTCTCTCACCTCTTATTAGCTTTATTAACAGGATCGCTGACCCCTCCCTTTAAAGGAGCTCTGACCATCTTTAAAATCCATTCTCTCACCTCTTATTAGCTTTATTAACAGTATCGCTGGCCCCTCCCTTTAAAGGAGCGCTGACCATCTTTAAAATCCATTCTCTCGCCTCTTATTAGCTGCATTAGTGTAAGAGATGTCCTAATTAAATGGCCAGGCTGTGGAGTCTCGTTTCATTGGCAGGAGGGAGCAGGCAGCGAGCAGAGGAAATTATCTCAATTGGAGACGCAGGTGAAAGACGCATTAGAATCAATTAAGAGGCTCCGTCAATCTGCACAGATTTTTTGATAGACCTTAATTGCAATCATCTGTTTTCCATTTAGTAATTAGGAAATTCTGGCGCACCTGGAGAGCGGAAGAGGGGAGAGAAAGAAAGAAAGAAAGAAGGAAAGAAAGAAGTAGATTTTTTGTCTCTCGGTCGCCTTTGAAATATCCATAATAAGCCCTCCTCATATCCCCCGCCCCCATCTCCTCCAGCTCAATGCCCATTGGACACAGACCTGGACCGCCGCTTTCCTATTGGACGACACTGACCTCAGTCTGCACCGCGCTGACAGGTTACATTATTAAAGTTTGGTTTTTTTCCTTCAAATTTTCATTGGCCTTTTTTTTTCAGGAAGTAAAAAATAGAAGCAGAACAAAATAAATAATTTAAAGTCTTGTGAGTCTTGCGATTTTACTGCAGGATATCACAGCAGTACACTTTGAGAAGGGGGCTGGTTCATTACCCTCTGTGTTTTGTCTGTCCTCTCCCCTCTCTCTCTCTACTCTCTTCTCTCTCCTCTCTCCTCTCTCTCCTCTCCCCTCTCCCCCCTCTCTCCTATCTCTCTCTCCTCACCTCTCTGTCTCCCTCTCTCCCTCTCCTCTCCCTCCTCTATCCTCTCCCCCTCTCTCTTGTCTCTCTCTCTCCCTCCCCTCTCTCTTCTCTCTCTCCTATCCTCTTTCTCTCCCTTCTCCACTCTCTCCTCTCCTCTCTCTCCTCTCTCTCTCTCCCCCTCTCTCCTCTCCTCTCCCCCGCTCTCCTCTCCTCTCCCCCTCTCCTCTCTCTCTTCTCTCTCTCTTCTCTTCTCTTCTCTCTTCTCCTCCTCTCTCTCCCTTTCTCTCTCCCCCCTCTCTCTCCTCTCTCTCCTCTCTCCCCTCTCTCCTCTCTCCTCCCCCTCTCTCGATCTCTCTCTCTCCCCCCTCTCTCTCTCCCCTCTCTCCTCTCTCCTCCCCCCTCTCTCTCTCTCCTCCTCTCTCTCCCCTCTCTCTCCTCTCCTCCTCTCTCTCCCCTCTCTCCTCTCTCCTCCCCCTCTCTCTCTCTCCCCCCTCTCCCCTCTCCTCTCTCCTCTCTCCTCCCCCTCTCTCTCCCTCCCTCTCTCTCCTCTCTCCTCTCTCTCCTCTCTCTCTCCCTCTCTCTCTCTCCCTCCCCCCTCTCTCTCTCTCTCTCTCTCTCTCTCTCTCTCTCTCTCTTTCAGTATCACATTCAATTTCACAAATGGAAAGATGTCATTTGATCTTTTGTTTTTTTAAGTGTCTCATTTTAATTTATTTTGACGAAAACAGTTAAGTGGACATGTTTGATCTTTAAGTCAGGACTTTTCAAATTATTACAAAACCTTTTAAGAAATGGCGATGATTATTTAGCTAGTATTCAAAATCTGAGAGACTGGGAGAGAGTGAAGCAGAGGAGGGATGGGGAGAGAGTGAAGCAGGATCTAATGGTTAGAGCTGAGGAGGGACTGGGAGGAAGGGAGGGAGGGAGGCTGGCTCTAGTGAATAGAGCTGAGGAGGGACTGGGAGGGAGGGAGGGAGGCTGGTTCTAGTGGTTAGAGCTGAGGAGGGACTGGGAGGAAGGGAGGGAGGGAGGCTGGCTCTAGTGGTTAGAGCTGAGGAGGGACTGGGAGGGAGGGAGGGAGGCTGGCTCTAGTGGTTAGAGCTGAGGAGGGACTGGGAGGGAGGGAGGGAGGCTGGTTCTAGTGGTTAGAGCTGAGGAGGGACTGGGAGGGAGGGAGGCTCTAGTGGTTAGAGCTGAGGAGGGACTGGGATGGAGGGAGGGAGGCTGGCTCTAGTGGTTAGACCTGAGGAGGGACTGGGAGAGAGGGAGGGAGGCTGGCTCTAGTGGTTATAGCTGAGGAGGGACTGGGAGGGAAGGAGGGCTGGCTCTAGTGGTTTGAGCTGCTGTACTGGGAGGGAGGAAGCTGGCTCTAGTGGTTTGAGCCACTGTACTCGGGAGGGATATTACTCAGCGGTGACAGGGAGATTTGTAACTCATCGACATGCTTCTCCGCTGCAGTGAGTAGCCACCACTCCAGGCTTGAAGTGGCGTTTGCATTGAGTCTGTTTGAGAGTCGTGCTTCTCTGATCCGCACCACCTGTGCCCTGCGCTTTGATAAAGAGATGGGCAGCTGGCATCCGGCACTCTGCCTACTTCAGAGCGACGTCTTCGAACCCCAGCTGAGGATCTGCATTGATCCAATGCTCAAGCACGTAACGCACACAGCCTTTGAAGACCAAGAGGGGAGAGCAAACAGGCTGGAGAGATGAAAAGCTGTTCTATCAACCAGCATGGACCATCCAGGCAAGATTAACTGATTCATTACTACCAGACCCCCAGGAAATAACCAAACGCAGCGGTGCCCAGGTGAGCCTGGTAGCGGGACCCCTGGGGGTCAGGACGGGGGTCCCAGTGGCAGATCAGCGGCGCGGCTCAGCTGGGACCCTTTCCACAGAAGCAGGTACATCCTTTCCCCCAAAACTGCACTCCTTTAATAGAGCGAGTGTTTGCCAGCGGTCTTCGAAAACCACTGGACAGAAATCGATAACATCGCGCGCCGTTTTGTTTGAAGTGAATCCCATCTAGGGTATTACATTGGGGCCCAACCTCATATACCATCAGGCATTACCCCTGGGCCAGCATTGATGACACAGCCAGGAGGCCCTGCTACATTTTGACAGCTCGTTGAACGCAGGGGTTGGAAATCTGAGTTCAAAGGTCACTGCGCTTGCACCAGGGATCAGACTTGCCTGAGCTGAAGCCCGTGAATACATGAATAAAGATCGCTGGTTCAAACGCTTGTAAATGACTCTGAATCTGATGAAGAACAAGACTCCAGCTCTGATCCGTCACGGATGTAAATTCTCATCAGCTCACTATATTATTATTTATTTCTTAGCAGACGCCCTTATCCAGGGCAACTTACAATTGTTACAAGATATCACATTATTTTTACATACAATTCCCCATTTATACAGTTGGGTTTTTTTACTGGAGCAATCTAGGTAAAGTACCTTGCTCAAGGATACAGCAGCAGTGTCCCCCACCTGGGATTGAACCCATGACCCTCCAGTCAAGAGTCCAGAGCCCTAACCACTACTCCACACTGCTGACTTACAGAGACTAGGGTGTGTGAACTATGCATCAGCTGCAGAGTCACTTACAACTACGTCTCACCCGAAAGATGAGCACAAGGAGGTGAAGTGACTTGCTCAGGGTCACACCATGAGTCAGTGGCTGAGGTGGGATTTGAACCGGGGACATCCTGGTTACAAGCCCGTTTCTTTAACCCACTGGACCACAACAGCCTCTGAATGAAGCCTTCAGTTTTATTTATTTATTTTTTGTGTCAGAGTTACGTTCTCATTTTGGGTAAATGTTTATTTCGCCAAAACAGTCAAGTTGTCTTGAGGTTTAAACTGAAGCTATATGGCCACACAAGCTTCGTGCAAATCTATGCTAATTATAAAGATGGTTTGTTTAAGTTTTAAGGACGTTTGTACTCGGTTACCCCGACTTTATGTAAGTCGAACCCCCCCCGACTTTATGTAAGTCGACCCCCGCCCGACTTTATGTAAGTCGACCCCCCGACTTTATGTAAGTCGACCCCCCCGACTTTATGTAAGTCGACCCACCGACTTTTATGTAAGTCGACCCCCCACCCCCCGACTTTATGTAAGTCGACCCCCCCGACTTATGTAAGTCGACCCCCCCCGACTTTATGTAAGTCGACCCCCCGACTTTATGTAAGTCAAACACCCCCCCCCCCCCCGACTTTATGTAAGTCGACCCCCCCCGACTTTATGTAAGTCGACCCCCCCCGACTTTATGTAAGTCGACCCCCCCCGACTTTATGTAAGTCGACCCCCCGACTTTATGTAAGTCAACCCCCCCCCCCCCGACTTTATGTAAGTCGACCCCCCCCTACCGGCTCCCCCAAAATAGAAATCATTGCCTCTGCAGCATTGGAGGACCTATCCCAGCATGCAGAGCGAGGGGCCTCTCACACAGCAAAAACCGCAACTCGTCTCTCTGAGAGAGAGATAGAGAGATAGAGAGATAGAAATTAGAGAAAAGCGACACAGCTAGCTCGTAATAATACTATTAATAAAGAAAACCGGGCTCGTAGTTTAAATCCGTAGCCCCCTTTTGAACGGAAACCGCTCTCGTTTAAACAAACGAACCCCCCCAAAAAAAAACGGGGTAGAGGGAGAAGAAGGGAGGTCCGGCTTTCGGTTTTCGGTCTCCTTTTTCGGGAGGAAACAGCAAAGGGGTTTGCGATCCTAGTAGCGGTGCTTTTTAGTAAATTAATCCCTTTCTGTTATTGTGGGTCTATGAAAATAAACCAGAGGAACCGAGAGGGAAAGAGAGAGAGAAATATCTACGGTACCCATCCGCCGTGCCTCCCGAAACCGTGAATACAAAAACACAGCCACAAACCAAACGAAAACAGCATCAGTATCTGCACAAAAACACACAGCTAGGTAAATTAAAACAAGCCGAGAGACCATGATTAAGCTTTTCTCCCTCAAGCAGCAGAAGAAAGAGGAGGAATCGGCCGGAGCCAACCGCGCAGGCGGCGGGGAAAGAAATCCAGCGCGGCGCAGCTCCGGGTCCAGAAAGGTGGGTGGAAAAACACAAAAACGCGAAATTATTCAAAGAAATGACGCTAGACTAGGCTAAGACAGCCCCCCCCACCAAAAGGCTAAAGTGACCCCGAGTCCTGCTCCCTCCCCCCGGTCCCCCGTAACGTCTCAAAATCGGGGTTGAGGCCCCGACTCTTCCCTGATAGCGTAGCCGGGTTTGGGTGCTCTGTGTTCGGGTGTAGAGGCCCAGTTGTCCCCGCTGTCTTTCCAGCACCGAAACTAAGATATTTAAATATCACGTTTAAATTAATTTAAGTTTTAATTTGGCTTGGGTTTAACTCGTATACATGTCTAGGAGCGTTTTATTGTTGTTTTAAATGAACGTTTTTTGTACGAGTTTATAAAAAATCTTTATTTAATTCACTGTCGTATTTTTTTCCCATAAAATGTAATTGTTGTAAAAATATTAATTCGGGTTACGGGGTTGTGTCGGATACTAGTTTAAATTTTAAATATAACAACCCTGTTGGTAGTTTTTTCCCCCCTATTAGTTTACCACCCAGTCTCGTTTACATTGTACCCATGTATTTATAGCGACTTGTGAACCACAATTTTATTTTCCTGCTGTTATAATTGACAACCCACTGTAATAATGTGGTGCTACAGTCTTTCATAAGCAAGGTGAGTGTATATTTGAATAACGCAGGCTGTGTTGACAGTCCGGTTCACAACACACAAAGGGAGAGTGAATCTACAGTGTGGGGAGGAAACCACAGCAGGGCTGGGAATCAGACTCCCGCTGCACAGCAGTGTGATCCTTCCTGGTTTCACTGGGAGTTTAATAATCAGACACACCCTGAGCTTGTTAGCTAGACACACTGGGGGCTGATCAAGCTGGTAGTGAAACCTGGAATGGATCACACTGCTGTGGAATAGGAGTCGGATTCCCAGCCCTGTGGTTCTTCACAGGGAGAGTGGTTGGAAGGGGTTGCCTAGCACGTTGATGATGCCGAACCATCGGGATCCTTCGTGCTACTAGAAAACAAGCTTTGAGGGACTGAAACGGCCTCCTCTTGTCTGGAGCGTGGAGTCGTGTTTCTCAGAAGTAACGTTGTTTAATTGTGTGTCTCTCTGCTGTTTTTTTTTTTCTTCTTCCTCAGATATAAATGAGTTGAACTTGCCGAAAACGTGCGAAATAGTTTTCTCCAATCAAGACGACCTCTTAAACTTCAAACTAGTCATCAGTCGGACGAGGTGAGACATCAAACTCCTGGCTCCTGAACATTTCAATATTAATAATAATAATAATAATAATAATAATAATAATACTAGACTTCATTGAGGGGAGCTCTGAACCCCAGGACTGGGTGCAGCAGCAGCAGCAGCAGCAGCAGCAGGGCTAGTGTGAGTTTCTAAACCTGCTCAAACTCCTATAGGGTAGTTTTAGGGTTTAGGGTATAGCAGTCTAGTGTATAGGGTTTAGGGTATAGCAGTCTAGTGTATAGGGTTTAGGGTGTAGCAGTCTAGTGTATAGGGTTTAGGGTATAGCAGTCTAGTGTATAGGGTTTAGGGTGTAGCAGTCTAGTGTATAGGGTTTAGGGTATAGCAGTCTAGTGTATAGGGTTTAGGGTGTAGCAGTCTAGTGGTATAGGGTTTAGGGTATAGCAGTCTAATGTGTAGGGTTTAGGGTATAGCAGTCTAATGTGTAGGGTTTAGGGTATAGCAGTCTAGTGTATAGGGTTTAGGGTGTAGCAGTCTAGTGTATAGGGTTTAGGGTATAGCAGTCTAGTGTATAGGGTTTAGGGTGTAGCAGTCTAGTGTATAGGGTTTAGGGTATAGCAGTCTAGTGTTTAGGGTTTAGGGTATAGCAGTCTAGTGTATAG